>NC_058404.1:133779736-133873823 GCF_002201575.2 Neomonachus schauinslandi | reverse complement strand
AGATAGATAGATAGATAGATAGATAGATAGATAGATAGATAGATAGAAAATGAGTAAAATTTAAAATTTGGGGAATTCTTCAAAATGTTATTCTCAGTAAAGAAAAGATGGATGAATAATTGTGTGGTCACAAATTAACTACTGGTAGACAAATAATGAATTTAAAAGGTATGGAAAAGGATCCTGATGAGGAAAGAAGACATGTTGATGATAATGGTAATAAATTTGACCAAAACCAAAACAAAACCTTGCAGTTACTGAGCACTTAATGCTCTGTGATTCTCGTTCATTACCTTCGCAATGGCCTTATGAGATCAGCACCATTATTAGTACTGTGTTACAGATAAGGAAACTGAGCTTAAGAGATTATATGACTTACACAGGATCTCATATGAAGTAACAGAATTTGGATTTAAACCCAAGCAGTCTAACTCTGGAGTTTACGTGCTCGACCACCGTATCATACAGCTGTGTGTTGAATTAATGAAAGGAGCCATAATTAACAAGAACATAGATGCAAGTACTGTTGCATCTGTACTTGCTGTTCCATTTGCATTTGCACAGAAAAGTCAGGATAATGAGGCCCCTGATAATGACAGAAAACCTGGCCAGAATAGAGTGATGAAAATAATGAGATACAATGAAATCCAAATACTATTAAAGTGACTTTTCTACTAACCAGGAAAATAGTTTACAATAAGCAAAATTCATAATAAACAAAACAGAATGGACTTCCATGCCTGGCTTCATCCTCTCACTTTGGAATTGACAGAGAACAAGTTTGCTGTGTAGGCATTTTGTGGTAACGACTTTACTGTTATTAACAGTGACAACAGTTTCAGGCAGGATTTCATATTTACATAGCGGCCTTCAGCACAGGAGCAAAAGCACCTGGCAAACATTCTCATTTTTATTATTGACGGCTTAGATTAATAGAGCGCCTTTTTGTCAAAAGAGCTCATTTAGCCTTACATGGACTCTTGTGACACAAATAGGCAAGCAATCCGTTTCTACATTTTACATATGGAAAAACAAAAGCCCAAGGACCTGTGTAAAATTGCTTATTAATACTGTGGCTGGGCTTCTAATGAAATCATAAAGAATTAGTATTTCCCTTCCTCACTGACTGCAGCACTATCTCTTTTATAACTTATTCCAAATTACCTGAAACCTGGATCCCTTTCCACTGGTTCTGGTTCTTACTGTCTCTTCTTCAAACTGGATTATCATTCCTTTCCTCCCTCTAACTGCTCGTCCTGCCTCCATCCTCTCTCTTCTCCAAACCACTCTCAACATTTCTGCCAGAATCATTTTCTAAGCCTGCTCAGAAAACAGCAATAGCTCTTCACTATCTATAGAGACAGACCCAAAATTCCTTCATAGATCACTCATAACCTCCCTCAGTCTGGCCCCAATCTATTTTCTCCACCATATCTCTAACTGCCATGTCCTCCATCCCCAAATCACACAAACCTAAACTTCTGAACCCCAAACCCACTCTGCTCCTTACTCATTGTTATTTCCTCTTCTAGAGGTAATCTTTCCAACTGCAACACTGACTACCAAAATTATCTTCACAACTCCACTCCAATGCCCTCTCCTCCATGAATCCCTTCTAATACATCAGTTAAAAATGGCCTTTCCCTCCAACTCCACAATACACATTTAACCTTTATTTGTGGCACTCACCATATTCTGCCCAGGTCTATAGTGACGTGAAAGTACGTCTGTCTTATTAAAATGTTCTATCAAGGACACTCCCAGGAAGTCAACTATGTGTCAGGCCCTGTGATGGGTAATGAGTAAAAAAGAGAAACTGATCTCTCTGCCTTCACAGAGGTTATAGTCTTACAGTCTTTCTCATCTGGAGTTCCTCCTGTGAATAACCAAGCACACTGTTTTTGTTTTTTTTAAGGTAGTACGTACCATTCTAGATGCATAAAAGATGTTAATGCGTTACATACAACAGATGCTTCTTAGAAGTGGTTCTCAAAGTATAGTACACCAGACCTCTTGAGGATCTCCAAGACCCTTTCAGGGGGTTCCTGAGGTCAAGACTAATTCCAAATAATATAAAGATATGATTTGCTGTCATCACTCTCATTTACTCTCTAATGTACAGTAAAGTCTTCTGGAGGCTACATGATGTGTTTTATAACAACAGATTAAAGCCATAAGTATATAAGAGAATTCAGCCATCTTCTTTTAAACTAATCATAAAACAGATTTGCAAAAACATAAAACAATACCACTTTGTACCTATACTATTTCTGTTCTATAAAAAGTACTTTTCATAAAAATATATATATATTGTGTTAACATGTAACGGGTTTACCATTGCTAATTCATAAATGAATTACATAAATATTTTAAATTTATATCTTAATTTCTAATACGGTAAATACCAATGAATATAACCCACATAAGCCAAAGCTTGTGGTTAATAATTTTCAAGAGTGTTATGCACAAACAATGAATCATGGAACACTACATCAAAAACTAATGATGTAATGTACGGTGATTAACATAACAATAAAAATTTTTTTTAAAAGTGTAAAAGGATCAAGAGACCACAAAGTCTGAGCACTGCTGTAAAGGAACACTGAGACTCATGTCTTTCTGCAGAATCCCAATTGAGTAACTGAGTTTGTAAATGACTGTTCCCTGAACTCAGTATCTATTAAAGCAACTATCTTATGTGTGGATTCATTTATTTGCAAGTATTTCCCCTTTCTCTCCCCATCTAAAGGCCCCAGATTTGGTAGTGAGCTGCTTAAGGGCAGAGACTAAATAGAATTTATCTTTGTTGCTGCTGCACCTAGCACAGAAAAGACAGCCAATAAATATTTGAGGGAGAAGGAAGGAAGGAAGGAAGGAAGGAAGGGAGTTGGAGGGAGGGAAGAACTGTGTCTTACTCATTCTTCAAAGATTCTACCATAGTAATCTGCCCATTGAAAATATCTGTTAACCCTCACGTAAATCTGTTGTATGGATATGATATCTAAGGTAATCAAGATGCCAATAGTTTCAACCTGATATGTTGGTAAATCTCAGTATAGCTTAGAGACCATAATTTTTAAAGGTAAATTTTTAAAGATTCCTCTCATTAGCAAATCAATGAGCAAACATTTGTACACACTAGCCCTTTGATAGCAGCGGATAATTCTAAGATAAAGAAAGATACAAATCTAGAAAGTGGATGCAATCAATTTGGTTGCCTGTGCATAAGTTATCTCCCTTATGGATAATAAAGTCTCAATAATTAGAAGTGACTTCTTATAATTCAAATATCTTATCTTTCAATTTAGAGTGACAATGTGAAGCCAAAGATAACTAAAGGGGGTGGGTTAAAGCAAACTTGGGCATGGCAAGTCTGTCTTCAAGACCCTTATAAACCTCCATCTGGCCTATTCTTCCCTTCCATCTGTCCATGAAGCTGCTTTCCGTTCTCATGAAGTCCCTTCACTGGTAGTCCACTTGGGCCTGGCCTTTTGGGTATTATCCCATGCTTTAATTCAATCTGTACAACTTAATCTACATAGTTTTCACAGTTAAAAAGAAATTTAAACACTGTCAAAACTCCTTCATACACAGTTGAAACTCAGCTGGGTTAAGACTTGCCCAAGGGAATATTAATTAATGACAGAGCTGGGATGAGAATCTAACATCAAGGTCTCTTCCTTTCCCAGAAACTATGCAATGAGAATTTTTAAATAATCTGCTAAACCCCTAACAAAGTACTGTCTTGATAAAAGTACAGGGGCACCTACTATGTGGGGAAATTAAGGCCCTGGCAGGAACACTTGCACACGGTGGCAGAGCCAGACTGAAAACCAGGTGTCTGGCGCTAAAGCCCACACCACTTTGTTGGGTATATATTATTTAGACATGTGTTCAGTTTGGGAGAACCAAGGAGTGGGGATGACAGTTGGGCAAGAGTTCCCAGAGGACAGTAGGCGTGAACTGGACCTTGAAGGATGGGAGGAGTTTTCCAGATAGGATCACAGTGGCAGTGGGGAAGGTGCAGAAGAGAGGGAGAAGGAATGTTCTAGACAGAGGGAAGAGATACAGCAGCCTGAAGAAGAGATGGCAATGAGGAAGTGGCACAGAGCCAGTCTGGGAAACACAGGCCGCTCCTCCTCTCTGGAAAGTCAAGAGCTGGGTCTAGAGCAGGATTGGAAAAAAGATACACAGGACTGGAGACTCTAGAAAAACATTTTCTAGAGGTAAGGGTTTTTTTTGTTTTGTTTTGTTTTTAAAGATTTTATTTATTTATTTGACAGAGAGAGACACAGCGAGAGAGGGAACACGAGCAGGGGGAGTGGGAGAGGGAGAAGCAGGCTTCCTGCGGAGCAGGTAGCCCGATGTGGGGCTCGATCCCAGGACCCTGGGATCATGACCTGAGCCGAAGGCAGACGCTTAACCGGCTGAGCCACCCAGGCACCCCTCTAGAGGTAAGTTTAACAAATAGGAACTTCCACCCTTTTTAGTAGCTGATCTGTGTGACTTGCCTGCCTTTAGTCTGGGCAGCCAACATACAAAGGTCCCAAACACTTATTCGCCATTCACTAAACACCTACTGTGTGCCGGGCGCCAATCACCAAACACCCATTCTGCACCACTATTGTCAAACTAGGACAGGCAATGGAACAACTGAGTTTCGAATTTCTCTGGGCTTGAATCTCAACTCCAGGACTCACAGGTCACCTTGCACAAGTTATTTCTCTGTGCTCAGTTTCCTCATCTGGTAAATGAGAATACCGATAACAGTTATCATGTAAGACCATCATCTTAAATGAGTTAATTCATGTAAAGGGCTGAGGACACACACCCAGCAAAGAGTAAGCACTGAGTAAATGTTGGATACTACAAAAAAAAGAAAAAAAGTACTGTCTTCAACACCAATCTTGATTCCCTCCCCATATAAAAATCTTTCCCATATATCCCCTTCCTTTAGTCTCTTATTTTAATGTGTTAAGACACTAATCCTAGTGTGGATATTATCTATGATTCAACATCCATTATCACCAATTCACACCTTAACTCAAGTTAGCTTACCAGGTTAGCTAACCAACCAATTTACCTCATAACATTTTTATTTTAATAGGAACAGTCTTCAACCAAAGAAGTAAGTGAGAATTTCACATATTATATCAGGTTTAGAAGCAGAAAACCAGAGGGTGTTTTGGCTCCTTAAATTATAACACAGAGCCAGACATCTGTACTCAGGACCAAGACTAGAATAGAAACTCAGCATATGAGATTTGATTGCCTGTGATGTTCCACATTGCTGACCTGAACGCTGCTTGGCAAAAGGACAGTCAACAGACATATGACATGATATATTTGGCTGAAATTCATAAAAGATGAAAAACAGTTAAATTTGTTTTCTACCCACTATTTCACATAGTTTTTGCCTAACATATTTTACTCAACCTTTTTTTAGGAGAGTGGGGGAGTACAATATCTTTAAATCTTATTAAACTAAATTTCAAGGCAGAATTATTCTGATTCTTAAGATTTATAAATGATTTTCTAAAGACAATATTGTCAAAGTTATCCACTGTCAAATTTAAAGGAGCTTAAAAGTGGGCCTTAAAGATTTAAAGAACGGGGCGCCTGGGTGGCTCAGTCGTTAAGCGTCTGCCTTCGGCTAAGGTCATGATCTCAGAGTCCTGGGATCGAGCCCCGCATCGGGCTCCTCGCTCTGCGGGAGGCCTGCTTCTCCCTCTCCCACTCCCCCTGCTTGTGTTCCCTCTCTCGCTGTGTCTATCTCTGTCAAATGAATAAATAAAATCTTTAAAAAAAAAAAGATTTAAAGAACAAACAAATCACCTAGAACTTCCAGAAGTACAACTATAAATAAAACTTAGAGACATCCATCAGATATAATTTCTGGTATCTGCACTGTAAGTATAGATTATCACATGTTATGAAACTGCTTAAGTATGGACTAAGTTTTCTAACGAGACTTAATCTGAAAATATTTTTTATGTTAACCAAATTTTCATTAAGATCTCATACTTCTATTTTAATAGTAGTTCTTCTAATAGTGATTATTGGAATACCCGGAATTCTCTATGAAGAATCTGAGATATGGTAAAATTTATGTTAATTCACTCTTCAAATAAGATCCAATAAAGTGCCAACTTGTAAAGACAGTATTATTTTTTCCTGATACAACATCAAATTACTTGGGACCTCTCAAACAGTGACAGTCCCAAATCTATCTTCCTAGGAAATATAGACTGAGGTTCCACAAATTGGTGAAAAGCCTTTAAAATTTTATACCATATGAGGGCTAGTTATGTTGGTTTTATGAGGGTGAAAAAGTCCTAAGGACTTGGTTTCCCATCTTGGTAACTTGCAGCCATTGAAAAACAAGACAAAATTGCACTATAATAACAAATCTCTGAATATCCTCTTATTCATCTCATTTATAAGGTATTTGGTTCCACAAACCTGTTATGCTCATTTCTATCTCTGTTTACTTCGATTAGTTGTTATCATTTCTTGAAATTCCTGTTTTTACACTTACTTGGAATTCAAGCCACATCAATGTTTTAAGGCTCTATTCAGCCCAAATTTCACCTTTAATTCTGAGAAGGATTCAACACAGTGATAAAAAAGGACATGGTCCCAAGTTGGACTCCGTGGACTCTACCAACATTAGTTGCATGACCAAGAGCAAGTTACTAAAGCTCCCATGCTTCAGCTACATCATTTATAAAATGGAAATGCTCAAAAGGATTTCTGTGAGGATTCAATGAATTAGTGCATGCAAAGTGCTTTGAACAGTGAGTGGCACAAGTAATCACTCAATAAATGTTATCCACTATTATAATCTTTATTATAACTTTCATTCTTCCTGCACTACTCTGAACAACTGTAGACTCATAATTCATAAGAACCCTAGACTGTAGAGGTCATTGAGTTCAATATCCCACATCAAGTAGTAGCACCTCTAAAATGTTCTTAATATTTGGTCAACCATGAAAATGGTTAAATGCTTGCAGTGCTGGAAAATTCACTATTCTTCTAAAAGCACAGACTTGCAAATAATTCTAATCATCAGAAAGGTCTCTTAATTATGATGCCTACTTCCTACTCACTGGTCTCTTATTTCTGTCTCCACAGCTTGAAAACAAACCTTCATCCTCTATCCACTTTCACACAACATTCTGAATAGTCTCTGACTAGTTAAGTAGAACACTTTGTTTAGGGAAGTAAACCAAATTTTGACAAAATGTACTCAACAAAAACAATGACAATAAAATTATACCATTCTTATATGAGAAATTAAGGTATTCTTTGCTTCTGAGGGAGTTGGCCAACAATATTCACATTTATCACTCAATCTACTTAAATAAGACTGTAGACTCCCTGTCGGGCTGCTTTCCAGACTGTATCCACAGGTATAATTTTTTTGTAGTCTAGTTATTTCTCCATGTAGTCCCTTTGGCTGTGTGTCTTTTCTCCTTGTGATTTTCTCTTTTCTGCCTCTGTTTCTATCTTTCCATGTGTCTATCTCTTGCTCATTTCTCATTCTTTCATCAAACCATCATTCAACAAACATTTGTGTAATGTTACCACATATCAGGCACTGTGCCAGGCATGGAAAACTCAAAGATAATTAGATCTGGATCAAATTACTCACAAGCTAAGTTGCAGAGACAGATACATAAACAGTTAATAAAACATCATGGTAATGCAATGAGATAGATATGCCTAGGCTACTGTGAGAACTCTAGGAAGGAATGCCCACTGGAAGGAGTCAAGAAACGTTTCTGGAAGGAGATAACACCTAATGAGGTCTAGAGTGAGTCTCAGCAGTACCTCTCAAAGTTTAAATCACCTGAGAATCTTGTTTGAAAGATTCGGAGTCCAGAGATCTGGGTGGGATTTGAGATACTGCTTTTCCATCAAGCCCCAGATGTTGCCCATGCTGTTGGTCTGCAAAGGTCTTAAAAGATGGCTAATGACTAAGTAAAGGTTGGGTGGAGTGAATATAGGCAGGATAGACAGTATGAAGTAAATCACAGAGGTAAGAAACACTTGAGTGTGTGTTATGAGAATGAAGCACATTAGCGTCCCCAAGCAATTCAAAAGATCATCAGTTCCTAAAATGGGGGTGGATGGGAATATGGTATATGTTAAGGAGAAGGGAATTTATTACATAGCCAATGGAGTATATCAAAGTAAGTAGGGCAGTTACATGGTAACAACTGCAAACCAGATCTGGTGGTTTCATTGGTAGAATCATGGGCAAGAAGATAACACTCTAGGCCACATTAAATAAATCTGCTAACAAGGATGATGAGGCAACTGACTTAAAAAAAAAAATGTTCAGCAGATAAAGTAAGTTGATTGTATTTTCACTTATTAATTTAAAAATCAGCAAAGTTGTTACTCCTTTGTATTCTTTGCAGGCCTGCTATCTTTTCTTAATCTGACACTTAGTAATATGTGATCTTAAACAAGGCACTTAAACCTCTTTTCACACCAAGTTCCACATTTTAAAACAGTGAAGAGTTGACCCAAATAAACACTGTGGTCTCTTTACCCTAAATTTTATGGTCCCCTGAACTAAATTCATTTCATACTGAATCATGGAATCATAATTTTTAAAACCTACCACAATACCTGGAATATAAATATTCACTATATTACTAATACTGACTCTACCTAGCCAACAGGTAATAAAACTTAAGACTTTTTATACATCCTGCCTCTTCTTCACCCATGACATTCATTACTGAGTCCAGTTGCTTTGTACTTATGTTTTACTGGTGATTCTTTGGTTTATGTCCCCATGATTTTTTAACTGGATTCTTGCAATAGCACCTTAGGTGTTCTGTCTGGCTCCAATCTAATCTTCCTCCAAACACTATCCAAAAAAATTGAAGAAGTCTGGAGTCAGAAAGCCCTGCGATTGAATGCTAAAGCCCAGTGCTTCTTAGCTGTGTGACTGTTAGCAAGTTATTTAACCTCTCTAAACCTGAATTTCTTTATCTGTAAATCATAGGGATGATATAAGATAAAATGCTTGCAAAGTGCTTAGCACAATGCTATTACACAGTAAGAACTCAATAAATGCTAGTTATTATTTTGAAAGACAAATCTCATAAACACTTGAGCAGGTACTTCACAAAAGAGGAAAATCAAATGGCCGATAAAAAATGAAAAGATGTTCGGGGCGCCTGGGTGGCTCAGTCATTAAGCACCTGCCTTCGGCTCAGGTCATGATCCCAGGGTCCTGGGATCGAGCCCCGCATCGGGCTCCCTGCTCCGCGGGAAGCCTGCTTCTCCCTCTCCTACTCCCCCTACTTGTGTTCCCTCTCTCGCTGTGTCTCTCTCTGTCAAATAAATAAATAAAATCTTTTTTAAAAAAATGAAAAGATGTTCTTCTTCATTAGTAATCAACAAAAAGCCAATTAATACTTCTATGAGTACAACTAAGTATCCACCCTATAAGCAAAATTTAAGAACTTATAAATCAAATGGTGGGGTATAGAACTTCTCTTACATTGCTGATGAGAGTGTAAACTGATATAACTGCTTGGGGACAATATTCTGGCATTATTTAGAAACACTGAATGTGCACACACCCCCAAATTCAGTAGTTCCTTTCCTTGGTATTTATCTGAAAGAAGCTCTTACACGTGTATACTAGAATCTGAAAGCAACTTCATTTCTACCATTCCCATTTATGCCCTAGCACAGTAAATGACATATAGCACTCACAAAAAAATCATACTCCGCCAAGCCTCTGGACCCTTGGAAAATATTCCCACTGCTCCCCTTCCTCTGGTTACTTTTTATTATCCTTAACATTCAGTTAACATATCACTTCCTTTGGGAAGTCCTCCTTGACAATTCCCCATGCCATCTGTATTAGACTCTCCTCTGCTGCACTTTTGTTAGCACCCTAAGTCTACCCATTTAACAACCCTGTTTAAGTACCACACTCTTTGAATAGATCTCCCCCAATTAATGGCACATTTTATCATAAGTACTATACTCTTTAGACTGAAAGCTCCTTTAAGGCAGGTACGATCTCTTTCATCAATCCCAAGAGTTAAAGATAATATCTACATCACAGATTCTCAACAAATGTTTGCTTAATGAATAAATGTTTAAGATGGGGCAATATATGTTTTCTACATCACTGGAAGTGGCACATAACTCAAAATATTAAGTTCAGCCATATAAAGTTGCCCTTACTTTAGATCCATGATGGTTGATTATAGGCAACATGCTATTCTCTTTTATAAGAAACATGCATTTAAAGATGTTGATTAAGCACAGCATAGTGATGACTATTATATCTACTTTCTCAAAATCACTGTAAGCAGACTATAATGAAAATCATGATGTGAAATAAGTATAGGGTTAATTTCATCAGTCTTCTGTAGTTATAGTTTATGCATTAATTCACAAGACAGCCTACCTACCCAGCATTATATGAGTCACTAAGCAAATGAAAGAGATATATTGATCACTATTCAAAACAGCTTCTTTTGGAGTCTTACAAGCACCACTGTCATGCGCTATTTCTCAAAGAGGTTATTTGACAGATTATAACTGGTTCATCTCTTCTGGAGTCTATAGATTATTGACTTTGGTGACTATAAAGCATCAAGTATTTGATTAAAAAATACTATGCCTGTGTGTGCTGATATTTTTATAAAATAATAAGTTTTCAAAATTATTCCAATTAGCAGAGAAACTGGATCTACTTTTTTTCTTTTTAAAGATTTTATTTATTTATTTGAGACAGCGAGAATGAGAGAGACAGCACATGCGACGGGGGAGGGTCAGAGGGAGAAGCAGGCTCCCTGCCGAGCAGGGAGCCCGATGCGGGACTCGATCCAGGGACTCCAGGATCATGACCTGAGCCGAAGGCAGTCGCTTAACCAACTGAGCCACCCAGGCGCCCGAGAAACTGGATCTACTTTTAATATTGTTGTATTAGACAAAAGGATTTGTAGGGTAAATGTCTATGAATTGAGTTTTATAAAACTGTGCTATGATTTCTCTCCCCTATTTCCAAGGTTCTAAATGTTATGTTAATATATATATTATATACATTCTTTATATACTCCTATATATTTACATAGGAGTGTTCTTGTATATGTATTCCTGAAAGGTACTGAGCATTATAATTTAGCTCAGAACCAATTCTTCTACCAGAGGGGATGAATTGATAAAATGTGGAATTATGTTGTAAATAATAAAAGCCACTGAAAAACACTGTTACCAACTGTTACTCAGGCACATGAAATTGTTCATTACAGCTATCTTACCAGACTGGTATCATGCAGGGTGGTAGCATTGTGGTGTTTTACAATGCACCCATGCACCTCAAGACTTCATGCTGCTCTATGTGGCACCATCAGTTAAACATTCTGTCCTGTTGATTTTCACTTCTTTAGTTGAAATTATTTGGAGCAGTATTTCTTCAGATCCATACACTAAATCCCATGCAATATTTAAAGCGGTTATGGAGATCACATGTTTTCTGCTAAGGAACATTTATAAATCTGTGACTCACCACTGCTTGTATGGTTTCTCATCTATAGGAAATGGTTCTAATTCAACAGCTTCTTGCATGAGTTGCCATAACGAAGATCTGAGATGGTCCTGCCGTTGGTGTTCCTCACGCTGGCCTAAAATCAAAGCAAAAACACAGAATGAATTTGATTTTAACACTTACATGGGAATTTCATCTGCATTTAGGAAACCAAAAGACTGACAAAGACAATTGAAAATGAATGATGGGACACAAGATGAGGGAATAAAACATCCAAAGTTAGTTCACTCTGTTCAAATGTATTGCAAGTACAAGAACTTTGATGTTAGCAACACCAGAGTAGCTGGATATTTTAAAATCTGAACATAAGCCCAATTAATAATTATTACTTTAGTTGGCATGGTATTTGACTTTGTGATATGGATTTGGTTTTGAGATACAAGGCACCCTACTCAGCTTCAACTGGGACAGCTTCACTGTTGCATGTTTACATAGTCTGCTTTTCATGTAAGATTTCATTGGAATCATGGGTAGCATACTTACCAATAAAAGGAGGAGGAGAAGTTCAAAAACCTCTGAAGTATGTGAAATAGAATAAAACTAAACTGAAGTTGGTCTAAAGCTGGAAACAGACCTGTATGTATGCTTTCCCATAATCGGATCTAGTTACAAAAATAGGTTTGTAACTTCAATCTGTTACTGTTCCTTTTTGAGATTATACTGGACCAGATTCTCCAAGATTTGCCAGTTTTCAACGCTCTACCCATTATCGAACTGTAAGTTTTTATTTCTAGAACTTTGGAAGGTATGCTCACCATACTGAAAGTAAACTTCCTCTCTGCTCCAACTAAGAGTCCCTTTCCTGGCCGGGTGCTTACAACTTTCTACTAGGAATTCTTTTCCCACCACACCCTCCTGCTGCCCAGACATCCCAATGTGGCCTCCAGTGTCACATGTATTTCCTTCTCTTCTGAATTCCTGTCATATTTCTTGTCAAATTACTAATAGAGCCCTTGATTATACACCATCTTTATTTAACCTCATCTCCCCAAATGGCCCCAAGCTCTTCCTTCCATTGCACTTAGCAGAGAACTCTGTACATGGGAGACATTCACCCAAGGAATATTTATTGTGTCCCCACAATGGGCCAAATAGACACAGTCAGTACCTGAGAGATTATACTATCATAGAGAACACAGGAAACAGGAATAGGCCATTACTGTATTGTGTGATAAGTGCTATGATGGCGGAAGTACAGACACTGAATAAACCTTGCCAAATAAATGGGCCTAAGAGCTTTCACTTCACCATCAAAGCTTTCAGATCCTCTTTCCAGTGTATGAGAAGAGGACAATTACTTGAAGAAACTCATTTTCAGGAAGCACATGGAGCACGCAGGCAGGTTAACATCCAAAATCCAGGAGGCAGTTCTACTTCTAGGAAGAGAAGTCACTAAGATGAATTTCTAGTACTTTTTTAAGTCACTGCTGGGAGGTAGCATTTTTTTTTCCTGCTTTCTACAACACACACACACACACAATGTAACAAAAATCCTGTTTATTACCGAACAGGCTACTCTGCAAATGCCTGATGGCCCTGTAGGGGAACTTCACTTTACACCTGCACACCATATGGATTTCAGAGCAACTGTGGGTTTCACATCTCAGAGATAAGAGCAGTGAGAAAGGCTATAGTGGCTTATTATGGATCCAAAACACCAATTCAACTAGAAAACTTCTTTACCAAAAATAAGTATAAATCTGTAGTCCACTTCTCATACCAAAATGCTTCTTTTGATTTAAGGATTTTCAGTATCACTGAGTTCTCCATTTAGAGTTTCTACCAAGATCCACAACAAGAAATGGGGGGGGAGGGAGTAGGATAGTAACTAAAACATACAGATTTTTCACTTTCCCCCTCTTTGCCTTGATTTTCTCATAAAGATAAAATGTACTCAAACTGAAAAATCTTCAGTCAAAACCTTAAAACTTTGCTATGAAAATATGTACAGATAGGTAAATTTCTAAAATTCAAGCTCCAATTCTCAATTACATTTTCTCTTTCAAAGAGAAATAATCAATATGCAGCATGATCTTTTATCTGAATCAGCAGCAGCGCCTCATCTCAGACTTATATAATGCAATAAATATATTTAATATACTAAAGAAATAAATGGATCTTGGTCTCCTTTACCAATAAGCATTCCCCCAGTAGTCTACAGGCCCAACTTTATCCAAGTCCATGGTCCTCAGAGGAAGGTGTGAGAGATGCATGTGTGGTGGGGAGGAAATACTCAGCCTGCAGCAAATACAGCTTTGTACTCCTTTCAGTCATTACTAGACACTTTGTGCCTCTTTTTGCTTAAGTGTTGCAATGTCCAACCAAAAGCTTAAAGGAGACTGCCAGAGAAAATAGTAACCGCAATGGAGAACAACTTTTAAGTGTTAATTTGTTTATTTCTTCTTCTAATTGAAGGAAGACTCCCTTGCTTTGATACCCATTATTCTCATAAGCAACTAAGCTATCATTGGATTTGCACACACCAATTCCATGCAAAGTCTTTTAGCTCCAAATGTGACCTGAGGCCAGAACTAGAGCAGGAAGGGAGAGTACCTGCCCCCATGTTTAACAAACAAGGAAGCCCCCAATTTGTCTTTATTTTTATCATCAGTATTAAAAGACTTTTTCACTAAGATTACATCCGAAGACATAGATTCATATACATAAAGCCACAATAAAACTTAAAAAAAAAAAAAAAAACCCTTTAAATATGGGATGCTTTATCTTTAAACATGGGAGGCTTTTTCACATTACTGAGGTTAGGCAGATCCCTTTTGCTTATGATATCCCTATAAGATATACTAACCAGGGAAATCCTATGAATTTTCCTGCAACTTAAAAATATACATTTATTTTATAGCATCCACAATCGAGTCTAGTTCATTCTAACCTTGAAAAACATTGACCACATCCTATTAAACCATTAAATACTAATAGGTGCAGACGTACCAGACAATGACAGCAAAACACACTCGGTCCCTCTGGGATCTGTTCACAAACATCCCCTTCCAGCATGACAAACACACTCCTCCCAACAGCAGATGCTGTTCTGGGGCAAGCAAGCAGGAAGCTGGAGGCAGCTGATTTTTCCACTCTACATATGATTTTTTACTGCCTCATCATCAAGAATTTTTTTTTTTTTTACCAGAACTGCAAAGATTCTGTAACACCAGGAGCCCATCAAATTAAAGCTACTCTACAACAGGAGGGAGTGATGTGCAGATGAGGAAGCACGAAGACTCTTTCATATCTAAGGTCATACCACCTTTGTCATCTGATTTGCTCGTTCCGTTATGGGGAAGAGAAAATCCAGTTTGCTCTGTGTAATAAAATAAGCTAGCCCAGTACTTTATGTCAATTAAGAGTGAGATGGAGGCAGGAAAGGGGATTCGTGCCAGAGGCAGCAAAACTGCTCTATCCAAGCTGTCTGGCCCCTAAAATCCAATGGTTCCAAAGTAGAGTCAGAAGCTTGTGAGCTCATTCATGAGCATCACTATCTGTATTGACAACATGTAGGCTCACCTAAGGTAGAACGTGTACAGAAGCCTCTCTGAGAGAGGTGGTCATTCCTGCAACCATTTTTGATACGTTGATCAGCATTCTGTGAGATCTTCCGAGGTATGACAGCTAGCAGACGAGGGACAGAGGGAGAAATTGGAACTTGGGCTAGCAACGCTAAGTGCACTTATTTTCCTTCCATCTGAACTGTGGCCTGTCCCATGACTTAGCCTGCCACTTTCTGGTTTATTCATAAAAGTTACCGTGAACACCCCAGCAGCACGCAGGGCTGCTGTACAGTCCCTGTCAGGCTCTGCAGCAAAGACAGCCCATGTAAACAACCCTGTGATTCCTTCAGAGCCTCCTGCCATGGGATAAGCCATTCTTTTTCTGCAGCTAAATGGCAGTACCTGGGAAGTTATGTGTTAGAAGGTAAAAGCAGAGACAGCCTCTAGATTGAAAGGTAGAGGAAAAAAATACATATATAATTTTTTCTTGAAATATCTCTAACCTTGATGTACTTGAACATTTTCCAATAAATCACATTTATTTTGCTGCAGGCACAAAGACATAAATTCTGATAAGTATATTGCCGTGCTCATTTCTGATATTTTTTTTCCCAAAAGAGCTCTGACATTTCTAGGGGACACAGTATCCCAGCACAGAATATGGGAACCCTGCCATTAACAAAAAATGCTGCCTGCTATGACTAGGAGATCACTTTCTTAAAGGGACCCCTTACCTATGCGACTGCAGTGCCAATGTTTCCTCTCATCTCTAACCTGACCCCTGTCCTGTGGTCCTCTCCCCGGCCTGAATTTAGCCTAGAATGTCTCTGCAAGAGTAATGTCATTAGTTTTGCAACTAAAATATATAAATACCATTCCCTACTAAAAATAAATATGTTCCAAAATATTTATTTAAATTACACCTCTCAGGAAGTAAACATAAACGCACACGTAAAGACATGATTTTTTAATGTTTTATGGAACCCAGAGCATTTCTTAGATATAAGACTGAGGTCAGCACTTCTAATAAGCACAGCTGTTCACTGTCTCTCTGCCTCTTTCTCTTTCTCTCTCTCCACCCCCCCTTCCCTCCCTCTCTCCCCCGCTGTTTTTCTCTTCCCTTCTGTAGCTCTGCATTGGTCTAAAAACCCCTGGTCACAATAAGAAATCTCCCTCCCACCCTCTGCCAACCCTCACTCCAAACAGGAAGGTTTCCAAACGCCCAAGTCTGGGGAGAGATGCTCCACACAGAAGGAAAGGCTGGTGGCTTCTTGCCTCCGAGGTACTTCACTTCATGAACCTGCTTTCCATCCCATCTCTCCCACTTTTCCCATGCTCACTCTCCCATCCCATCAGGAGCAATCAATAGGCATCACCCCCACCCTCCAAAAAACAGGTTAGAACCCAGAAGGAGCAAAGAGCCACCTACCATTCCGTGCTTGAGAACTACGATCCTGATCCAGCAGTGTTTGCCCCAGAAATCCTCCCTATTTGTTTTTCATTAACACATTCCAAATTGTAATAAGGAATAGATTCTTTGGAGGTGGGGAAATTGTTTAAAATTAATGATAGACAGGTGATTTCCACAAAAACCCAATCTTAAAGTCACTCAAGCCCCTAGGAATTGAGGGGTGAGGAGAAAAAAGGAAAATTGTAAAAATGAAAAAAGAAAAGAAAAAGGTAAGCATGTAACAAGCACCACCCACCCCCATAAAAATAAAAAAAGAAGGGGAGGTTTTTTAAAAAAAAGAAGAAGAGTGGCTTGCTGAATCACCCTCTTTCACTGCCTGGAAACCATTGTGCAGCGTGATGCTGCCTGTACCATTGTGGAACCTACCAGAGGAGACCAACAGAGGGCTTGGGGAATGGGGTTGCTATGGCAACCGAAAGGAGCACACATGACGTCAAAGCCCAGAGTGGTCTAGGGAGGGGTGAGAGGGGGAAAGGGAAAGAGGAAAAAGTCTATGTGCGGCTACAGCTACTGTGTTTTCCGGCGAAATGAGGACCAGGCAAAATGGAAAGGAATGGGGTTCGTTGGCCGCCACTCTCAGGAACTACATCAGCAGCCGGTCGGCACAACCCGGAGGAACAATCCGCTCCATGCAGCCCCGGCTCTGTGCACAGCAGAGCTGAGGAACAAACGTCCGCAGACCAAAACACCGTGAGAAATACAGTCAATCGCTGCTTTTCAACTAGCTCCGCTTTTTGCAAACAGCACAAAGTGAGACTTGTAGTCTAAATGTCAAAACAAACAGGGATGGTAATAACCTCAGCAGAGAAGTGAGCATCTGAGCCCCAGCTGGACCCCAGAGGTCATTTGCACAGCACTGTTCCTCCGCTCTGGTTCCTTGGTTTTTATAAAAATCATAAATAAATACCCACTACACCAAACTCAACAAACTGATTCTTCGACTGCAATTAGAATATGGGGAAAAAATACTGTTAATCTGAGTTAACAAACCAGGGGCTCTTTTTTATTATTATTATTGCAGATTATTCTCTGGAAAACCGATACAAACTGTATTATTACTATTGGGGGTAAATATCTCTATTTCATGTAAGTAAATTGCCCTGCTTTTGCCTGTTAGAGTATATTTTTAAGTCTCCATACAGTTTTAGCATCTACAAATAATACTTTTTTTCGGATGAGGGCAATTAACCACTTCCACTATTTTAAAAAATTACCAAATTCTTTTAACCTTTTTAAAATATTTTCTTTACATAAGGAAAATTTTCAATTCACATTTGACCCAACCAGCCTCAGCCCTTGGACTTCTCAAGTTACATTATCTAACCAAATTCCTTTTTTCTTAAAGAACTTTGTGGTGGGTTTCTGTCCATTGAAACCAAGTAATGCTGAGTTTTATACCATTGTGCATTGTTTTAGAACTAGCATATTTACATGAATAAGGAGCTTCTTCCAGAAGATAACAGAAAACAGAAAAGATATAATATGCAACAGATATAAATGAAGCAGTGATCATAGACACTAAAACATCATAAAACTGTTTGGGACTACATTAGGTTTTGTTTTCATTGTTGTTGCTGCTCTTATTTTATTCAGGAGGGACTCTAGAACAAAAGTTTTACATGAGTTTTTCTGTCTTTTTAGTCTATTGGCCAAGACAAGGTTTTGGATGTTGCTTTATTCTAATTTCAAGTTCAACAGGAATCAGTTGATTACTGTTAGTCTTGGCAATGGTTCTACCTACAAGAAAACTATGTCTCAAGCAAAAATATGTATTGATTAGCCAAACAACTTTATAGTACAATATAATTAGCATTCAGGCTTTTAAGTTATTATATTCTAAGCTTTGATAGTAAAAGTCAATTTTTAATAACTGGATATCAACGAAGAAAAAAAGAACACAACTCTTACCTCACATTGTAAACACAAAAATTAGAGATATATTATACACTGAAACATAAAAGCTAAAATCTATAAAGCTATTAGAATAAAATACATCTTTTAGAAGGAAAATAACTTTCTGATCTTGGAGTAGGCAAAGATTTCTTAGGACACAGAAAGCAACATAATAGAAAAAAAATAGACTTTATCAAAATTAAAAGCTTCCACTTATCCAAGTCACCATTAAGAAAATGAAAGAGACAAGCCACAGACTAGAAGAAAATAGTCTTGATAAACATCTGAAAATACTCTTGATACTATTATATGATACTCACAAATTCAAATACAAATTCTAGATTATATAAAAATATCCTACAACTCAATGATAAAAACAAACAATTGTGTTTAATGGTCAGTCTTGAGCAGGCACTTGACAAGGGAGATTTATAAATGGTCGATAAGTACATTAAAAAGTGTTCAGTGTTATTGGTCATCAGAGAAATGCAAATTAAAACTGCAATCAATGCCATTTTACCCCCATAAAAATGGCTAAAATTAAAAAAGACTAACAACACTAAATATTGGCTAAGATATAGAGAAACCAGAACTCTCCTTCATTAATGGTGTGAGTATAAAATGGTAAAACTACTTTGGGAAATGGCGACAAGCCATTTTTTTAATGATAAACATATACCTACAGTATGACTCAACAATTCCATTCATAGATAGTTACCCAAGAGAATAGAAACATATTTTCATTAAAAAAAAAAAGCCTGTACATAAATGTGTATGCCAGCTTTATTTGTAATTGGTAAAAATTAGAAACAACTCAAAGTATATCAACAGGAGAATGAACAAGCAAATTACGATATACTCATAAAATGGTATACTATTCAGCAATAAAAAAGAATGTCAACTACGAATAGGTTAAAACCAACCATTTTCTTCCATTAGGTATCAATTCTTGATGGCACAATTTACCAAGAATAATAGATACCAACATTGCTTGTGGATTTGGAGGTGGATTTTACTATTTCGAGCTTTAATTCTCAACCTACTCATTTCAGTAATATTTAGATGATCAAAATGGTCTAGTCTATACACTATAGAAAAATTAATTTCCTCAAATTAGGTCATTTAATACAAGTTGGCTTTTAAAAAATCAACACTAAATAGATCCCATTCCTGATTGGATAAAACAAAAACTATTTACTTAAAGCCCTCAAAAGATAATCCTAATGTAAATCTCTACTGCAATTTCTCAATCCAACACAGTATGTTTTAGAGCCTCCCTTCCCTCCCAGAACACAATTTTAATCAAAAGAGAGAAAGAAAAAGAGCAGATACCTACTGACATCATTGTATTTGGCAGGCACTCTACTTATGCATAGTTGTACCCACCACATGAACTCCCACAAAAGTATCTCCTCCCTTTCATTTGTTATTTACCATACTATATGTTGCATTACTCTAATTTTATGACTATGTAGTATCCTACCTCAAGCTTGACTGTAACTTAATCTTTCTTAGTATTCATTGTCTTCCCTGAAAGTTCCCTTTTCCAGGAGTCTGTCATATCTTCTTACACTTGGTAGGTGATCAGTAAGGCTATATAATTTTTTTATCAGCTATCAAACTTTTTATCTCAAATATTATGGAGAGTTAAGTTTTGAGATATCCAATATTAAAGCAGGTAACTTCTGTTACAAATTTAATATTTAAACATTAACTGTTTTAAACTCTTTTCAAAGGGTATTCAAATGAAACTATTTAATCTAGAAGTCTGACCTGAATTCTATCAGTACTATCAATCATAAAGGTTTTTGAAAGAAAAGGTTTAAGTGAATAAATAAATGTGAGTTCTTTATTTTCAAAAGCACAGAGTTGTATTTAGTATTTCTTATATACAACTTTATTTATTTAATAGCATGTTTGTAGACTGCAGTACGACTGAAGACTTGAAGGAATATTTCTTGTTCTCTAAACAAGGAGCTCTCCTTTCACTTATAAATGAAAACTTTGTGATATTACATTTTCAAAATGAAGTACTGAAACATGCACTAACATCGATGAATCTCAAAAACATGCTAAGTGGAAAAAAATGAGACAAAAGAGAGCATTTACTTTATAAATCCATTTATATAAAGTTCTAGAACAAACAAAATTGTTCTATGGTGATGGAAATCAGACTGCCTGCAGGAGCCACAAGATTGACGATTGTGATGAGTGCAAAAGGGAAATTTTTGTAGTGATGAAATGTTCTGCATCTTGATAGAGGTGTAAGTTACTACATAGGTGTAAGCATTTGTCAGAATTCCTCAAAGTGTAATTCCTAAGATTAGTGCATTTCACTCTATGTAAATTGAGCCACTGTTTAAAAATAATAATAAGCCAATTCCCAAGAAGAAGAAAATTGCTATGAGCAATAAGTTAGAATTCCTCCTAAGCCTGCAAATCTGATCCCATACCTTGAATCTTGATTTTGCAGACCCAAGCAAACCCAGCAAAAGGAAAAGCCACAATCAGCGTCAATAGGACCTTAAGAGATCTAGCAAACCCTCCAAAGTGAAGCAGATAATTGAGGTTTACCTAACAAACAAGCAGTAAGAATTCAGACATTAAAAAACAGATTTTTCAGAGAAGCCTGGCAAGAAGCAGATCCTTAGGTCCTGCTGTAGGAACTATCATTCAGTGTCAGGACTCAAGACTCTGGAGGAAATGAAGGTACTGATGAACTGGCTTTCCAAACAGTAAATGGGAAGGGACTCTGGAATCGGGGAACACAAAGGAATCAAGCCAGTGAAATTGGAGTAACAATTCCATTTCTGAATCCAAGTCCAAGTGCATTTATGGGGGCTTAGCAGTAAAACCAACTACTACACTAAGATCTCTTATCAAAATTGGTCCTAGAGTAGGGTTACCAACTCATCCCCATTTGCCAGAAAATTCCCAGGTATTAGCAAGTCCCACATACCAGGAAACCCCTTGGTCCCAGGCAAACCAGGAAGGTTGATTATCCTATCCCAAAGTCTAAAATGGACTTGAACCCTCAGATGAGGATTAAAGGTCCCAGCTTCAAAAGTTACAAAAGGAAGAAGTCAAGAATTAGTTATAACAGTGGTGTTGCTAAAGAGGAGTGTCACCTAGCTACACTTTCAACAATTAGATTATTATGCCATGAATTAAGATGGTGGCAAGAGGATGCAAATGGTTTGGTAAACACAAGCAAAATTATGAAAGATAAATCAGTAGAACTGGGTGAGTGAATAAATATGTGGGGAATGCAGAGGGTCAGTGTTGATTCAGATATCTCTGTCAAGATATATAATAATGTCTTCTCTCGGAGAGTCAGTCATGTATTTTTCATGATGCTTCCACTTGGGGAACACTAGTCCTTTGCAAAACTATTTCATAATTTAAAAGTTTCACAGATGCTGCATTCAATATCTCCCTTTTGGAAAATTGTATTTCGTTTTACTAAATTAAAAGCCCTGAGAAAACTGGAAGTTTAAAAAAAACTAAATTTCTCAAAATTAAATCAAAATTTATATCTTAAAATAAATTCTCAAATGAAGTTTATAATTAATATCTTTTATTATTCTGTTTGGATGGGAAACACAAGGCCAACAGCCTACCAGGCCATGATGGTGAACTCAAAAAATGGTGCTTCATATGATCCAGCAATTCCACTTCTGGGTATTTATCTGAAGAAAGCAAAGACACTAACTTGAAAAGATATCTTTACCCCCATGTTCACTGCAGCATTGTTTACAACAGCCAAGATATGGAAACAATCTGTGTCCATCAGTGGATGAATGGATTGTGGCATATATAATTCAACCATAAAACAGAATGAAATCTTGCCATTTGCAACAACATGGATGGGCCTTGAGGTCATTATGCTAAGTGAAATAAGTCAAAGAAAGATAAATAACATATGATCTCACTTATATGTGGAAAAAAAAAAAAAAAAAAGCCAAACTCATAGATACAGAGAACAGATTGGTGGTTGCCAGAGGTGGTGTGGGGAGTGGGTGAAATGGGTGAAGAGAGGCAAAAGGGCTAAACTTCCAGTTATAAAATAAACGTCATGGTGATGTAACGTACAGCATGCCGACTATAATTGCATTGCATATTTGAGAGTTGCTGAGAGAGTAGATCTTAAAAGTTCTTGTCAAAAGAAAAAAAATTCTGTAACTATATATGGTGATAAGTGTTGGCTGGAGTTATTGTGGTGATTATTTTGTAATATATACTAATCATTTTATTGTACATCTGAAATGAATGTAACGCATGTCAGTTACACCTCAATAAAAAATAAAGTAAAATAGTAATGGTTTCTAATGAGAGTAAACTGTGATCAATGTCATAGAAGGAGAAAGTATCATTTTTCTTTTTAATTAATAGACTTCATATTTCAGAGCAGTTTTAGGTTTACGGAAAAATTGAGCAGAAAAGTACAGAGAATTCCCACATACTCTGTTTCCCTCCCCACAAACAGTTTCCCCTATTATTAACAACCTGTATCAGTCTGGTAAGTTTGTTACAATTGATGAACCAAATAATGATATGTCATTATCCATTAAAGTCCATAGTTTATACTAGGGTTCACTCTTTGCATTGTACAGTTCTATGGGGTTTGACAAACATACAATGTCATGCTGCACTCACTTTTAATAATCTTTCTTAAAAGTCAATTTTACATTCAGAAAACAACTGCATTCACATCAAAAGAAAGTAGATAAGCTTGGTCTGCTGAAAGGTTTCCTAGTGGATAGATCACAACTGTTAGAATTCAATGGCAGAAAATGTACTTTGAACCAACTTTTATTAAGTTTATAAAAGCATTCATTTTTTTTCACTAAGAACACCATAACTAGCCAAATTATGTCCCTTTGTGGTTAAACATACTTTGTAAATACAGAATATCTGCTACAAAGAAAATAGTAGTTATACACAGCTTTTCAGTATCCTGGTAGACTTTTTTGAAAGTCTGGATTTAGTTTACAATAATAAAGGAGGGGTGGGGAATTCTAGTTATAAATAATACCAAAGAAGTAGCAACAGCTTAAAAAATCTAATTAGAGTATTTGTCTTTTGAACAACTATGCTAATAGAAAAATGCCTTTTCTTAGATTCCAGCAGAAGCTGGTTTGTGAGATAAAGAAACCGTTCTTCTTGCCAGACATCCTCAGGTTTATCCACACTTCAATCCATGCACAGCTATAGCAATTCCAATTTTCCTTATCCTTACTTTACTGCCATGCCTTAGAAACATGACCAAAGCATCAAGATACCATGGATTATATTTGAGTTTGGTCTAGACATTCAACTTCTTACCACTTTGCAGCAATTCATATCTTCATTAAAAGGGTATTCTTTTTATTTTTTCAGCTTTATTGAAGTATACTTGACAAAACGGTAAGACATGTAAGGTGTACAAAGTGATAATGTGGTATATACATGTACATTGTGAAAAAATCCCCTCATCAAGTTAATTATTGCGTCCATCACCTCACATACCATATTTACCTTTGGGGCGGTGGTAAGAACACTCAAGACCTACTCTCTTAGCAAGTTTTAACTGTACAATATAGTGTTATCAACTACAGTTAACATGTTACACATTAGATCCTCAGACCTCATCTTAGAACCGAAAGTGTGTACATATGCTTTTACCAATCTCGCCCTATTCTATCCCCCGCCCCCATCCCCCAGCACCTGACAACCACTTTCCTAGTCTCTGTTTCTATGATTTCAACTTTTTTTTTAGGTTCCAATTCTAAATGACACCTTACAGTATTTGTTTTTCTCTGTCTGGCTTACCTCACTTAGCATAATACCCTAAGGTCCATCCATGTTTTCTGTCTCAATGGTAGGATTTCTAAAAGGGCTATTCTCACCTCTGATTCTGACTTGCTATCACAATGCTCAAAAGATGGTCACTGAGGCAGGCCAAGAGAGAAAATACAAGCCCAAACTTTCATAATAAAATTTAAAATAAAAGGTTAATAATATTTTTTAATGAATACAGATCCTCTACCACCATTAAACAAAATTTCCCAAAATTAGAGAGCGTATTTTTCAACATGATAGGAGAAGATTTTTGCAATCATTCATTAGTTAGTGAATCCTGGGTCTGTGCAAAAGAACAATAGTATAAGTAATAGTAACACATGGTTATAGTACCAGATGATCAAAAGAGTAGTAATCAGAGTTAATAATACATTACAGGATTTGGTATATTTGGTCTTCTATTTTTAAACAAAATAATCATCAGCATAAACTTGTATATATAGCTTATGCTTGCTGGATTTTCAAGTTATAACAAAAAAAAAATTCTTAGAGTATCCTAGGCATGCCATTTAACCTTCATTGGAATGTTATATTCAAGAGGGCAACAGGGAAATAGGAATCCAACTTTCAAAATTGTCTAAATTCATGAAGATAGAGCAGTGATGATAGTATAAATTTAATATGTATCTTTATATGTATGTAATATGTATAGGATATTTTTTAAATTTTTAAACAATATATAAATACTTTTAAGTCTTATTTGGAATATGTATAGTTAGTGAAAAGGGTATTGGACTCATCAACAGACTTTGTTTAGATTGCAGCTATGCTGTTTCCTGTCTGTGTAACTTGAACAAATCACATGCCCTCTCCATTTCCCAATTTAGGCATTGACATAATAGATAGAATGATATTCACTTCACAAAATTTTTGCAAGAATCAAATTAAGTAATGTATATGACTGTGCCCGGCACATCCATTGGCATATGAGAGCCACTTAATAAATATTGACCATTCAACTGAATCTATCTGTAACAAGAAAGATATAACCCACACATAAATTTAAATTTCCTAATATAATTTTGAAAACTATGGACATTGTCCAGTGCCCCAGAAACATTCATCTTCTGTTGCTTGATGATGCTCTTAAAGTATATACACAAGAGGAGATGCAATTGATCATATGGTACTTGGCAGTATTGAAACAGTACTATGGAACTAATAATAAACTTGAAATAATTTAAGCCTACCTGCCAATCTACACTTGAGAAACTATTCAAGACATCAGCAATTCTCACTGGAAATTTCCCAGAGAAAACTCAACTACTTGGTCAGCAGATATTCAGAGATATACTCTTTCATAAGAAATAGAGAATCAGGGGCGCCTGGGTGGCTCAGTTGGTTAAGCGACTGCCTTCGGCTCAGGTCATGATCCTGGAGTCCCGGGATCGAGTCCCGCATCGGGCTCCCTGCTCGGCAGGGAGTCTGCTTCTCCCTCCGACCCTCCTCCCTCTCATGCTCTCTGTCTCTCATTCTCTCTGTCTCAAATAAATAAATAAAATCTTTAAAAAAGAAAAAAAAAAGAAATAGAGAATCAAATCAAGAAGACTAAGCAAAAAGTAGTACAGTTATTGGAGCTCTGTGATATTGTTATAATTTAATTAAAATCAATTCAACCAGCAAATCACTGAGTAGCATATAAGTACAAAGCAATGTGTTAGAGATTTAGAAAGGAAGTCCAAGAGATGGTACCTATTAAAAATAAGCTCATTATCTTACTGCAGAGTCAAGACTGACCCACTTAAGAAAAAAAAAATCTGTAAATAAGTCCCTAAATGTAGGCTAAAAACAATGAAGTCTCTAGTTTAGAGAGGAAAGTCCTCCACATGAGCATGCCTGCTGAAAACATGGATCTCAAATCCTGTATCTGTTGAGAAGCAGCACAGTCCAATAAAAATGCAGATCTAAGTTTTGATTCCACAATGACTAACTAACTACCCAAGAGAAGTTGGGTAGATAGGAGCTCTCTCTACTATAGTTTCTTCATCTATAAAATATTAGGTCTACATTACATGATAATGATAAGAAACGTAAAAGAGAGCCTTAAGATGATTCTTGAGCAATGAATACAATTTGGACAGTTGGGATTTAAGGAGAATAGACTTAAAAGTAAGGAAAAAATATATAATATTTGGATGAGAGTAAAGAGATAACATTCTAGTTGAAGGGAAAAGGAAAGTACTGGGAGAAATGGAAACTCTTCAACCAGATTGTCTTATGAGGCAAAAGATCCAAACCAAACATTTGCCCTATAAATGAAAACATAAGTCAGGGAGAATAGAAGCCACTGCTAGAGTCAGTTCTGACTTTCTAAGTCATTTAATATATATTACCTTATAATAATAAAGTCGTAGTTGCTACCATTTTTATCATTGTTATCACTAATATCATCATAGACATCCTTGTTATTATTTTAGCTACTATCCATTGAAAGGATACTCTGTATCAGGCACTTGGCTACATTTACAGACATCAGATCTGATCTCACTGCATCTCTTGATCATTATCTCACTAACATTTGTTGATCATCCACTGTGTGCTTTGGCTCATGCTAAATCACTACAGTCCTCACTACTCTCCCATCACATAGGGAGGTTTATTTTTCTTTTCAGATTTTTATTAGGTAGGTAAGATTATTATCCCTACTTTATGGACAAGAAAATTATGACATAAAGAGAGTTTAAATAATTTGTCCAGGATCACATGATTAAAAACTAGATGAGTCAGGATTTAAATCCATGCATATCTGACAGAAGTCTCTACATTGAGAGGTTAAGGAGGGAAAAATGCTAGTGAACTTAAGTTATAAAAGTAGTATCATCCAATAGGAAGGTCTTTTCTCCCACTCAATCAGAACACTAATCATGTCCTATTGTTACTGTTGCCTTTTTGGTGCATATGGAGAATTGGCAGTTAGGGCAATATAACCTTTTAAGCAGAAGCAGAGAAACCCCCAAATAAGAAAGCAGAAAAGCCCTTCTAAGATAAGTGTAGCACAGCTTTTTAAAAACATGGCATGAGGGGCACCTGGGTGGCTCTGTCATTAAGCATCTGCCTTCGGCTCAGGTTATGATTTCAGGGTCTTGGGATCGAGCCCCTGCATCGATCCCCCTCATCGAGCCCCCGCATCACATAGGGCTCCCTGCAGGGAGCCTGTTTCTCCCTCTCCCTCTCCTCCTGCTTGTGTTCCTTTTCTTGCTCTCTCTCTCTCTGTCAAATAAATAAATAAAATCTTTAAAAAAATAAAAACATGGCATGGCTGTGAACTGCTGAGAAATAGCAGTAGCTAACAGAACACCTGATATTCCTCTATAAAAAATGTGACTGCTCTTTTTTCAGCAAAGATTTTAAGCCAACTGTGAATCTAAAAGACAAAGCTTCAGTCTCTTCAAATAGCTACAGTCCCTAAACCAAAAACCCACCTCCGATAGGCAATGTAGAAAAGATATTGGTAGTAGTCTTTCAAACACAGCTGTATACTTTTATTGGAGATATCATCTATAGAAATGAAATGCAATGGTATTATGAATGCATGTATACACACACACAAATCAAACAAATATTCATCCAGTCAACAAATACTCATTGAATACCTACTGTACACGGTAAAGACAAACTTATTCAGATATTGCTTCTGCTCACTGAAGGGACTCAATGTTTTACTAGAAATGAATACGAATAATCATAAAGCAAGGTTTTTAAAACTGCTAATTCAGTAGAGCAGTGGGAATAAAGCAATGGAAGTTTGGGGAAAAGATTATTTCTAGCTGGGGTGATTGAGGGAAACCTTAGAAATGCACACTGTGAAATAATAGAAAACATATATACTGGTCTTTGCCTTTCTCCCTGCCCCCTACCCATTCCTGGCACAGAGCCCCTAAACCCCTTGGAATTTCCTGGGATTTAGGAGAGAGCGTCTTTTGTTCTAATGAAGAGACCTGGGAGGCTCCTGGATAGTTTCAGGGTGATGGCTGGTCACCAGAAAGATTAAACCATTATTAGAAGCTTGGAACTTCACCCCCATCTTCTATACCCTGGGAAGGGGAAATGGGCTAGAGATTACGTTAATGATCAATCATGCCTATGTGATGAAGCCTACATAAAAATCCCAAGGATATGGAATTCAGAGAGCTTACCATTACTGGCAAATGTGTTTCCCTGAGTTCTGTGAGCTGTTCTAGAAAATTATAGAATCCAAGGAGGGGGTCATGGAAACCTCTGATTTGTAGCCAAGTTAGAAGTCATGAGAAACCTGGGAACATACTACTTGTGATTGGTATCTAAAGAGGGGGGCAGTCTGCAGGCTGAGCCCTTAATCTGTGGGGTCTGCACTAACTCCAGTTGGTGTCAGAACTGAATTGAATTATAGGTTGGTGTCAGAGAATCGCTTTTGTGAGGGAAAAATCCACACATCTGGCATCAGAAGTGACACCCGTGTTATACTGGTCAGGGTCACACAAAGTTATAACAGTGACTCATGGAGTATTGTGAGTGTAATAAGAGAAAAACAGAAGTGAGTTTTCCTTTTCACACACATACACACACACACACAGCACAGTCAGCAATGGATTTTGTGGATAATTTCTAGGAATGTAGAGAAGGAATCAGCCTAGAGTAATGAAGAGGCCACTGACTAAAGATCTATAACACAAATAAGAACACTTGAAACACAAACATGGGCCAGGTTATTCACTATCACAAATAACACCAAGAAATTACAACAGCTTCCAGTGATAAATTTGTGATAGACAAATCAGAAATTAAGTTCAACTCACAAAACATACAAAAATTCAATAGAAACCAGATTCAATTTGTAAGAAATATAACAGTCCAATAGAAAACACTCTCTCAATCCATAATATAAGTACCTTTGTATATTTTGTGTGAACCTCACACAATTTTCGGTAATAAATGCTGTGAACTTGTCTTCATTCTAATACAGTGGATATAAATATAAATTAATTCCCTCAGTTCCACAACAGTTTAACACAACATGGAATGTCTCCTATGTGCCAAGCATCAGGCTATGGTCTTTAACATTTATTCTATTCTGGGCATTATCCCACTCTATTGATGAAATATAATTCACACTCAGCTAGTAGAACTGAGATCTATCCAGTCAAACTCCAGTCATCTCTCAATATAAAGGAAAATATTCCATAATAAAGGAAATGATTCCCTTTTTTTCTCCTTGGATAGTCTTAAGACTCATCTTTGGGTCTAGTCAGATACTATTAAGTATCCACCATACCCAGAGAGTTCCTGGTAAACACTCAATGCATTTTTGTTGAATGAATGAATAATGAATGAATCAGTAAATCAAAACAACAATCACATATAAGCAATGTAAGGAGCAAATGGTTTTAAGTTTCTGTCATATATTGATTTGTGTTCCCTCAAAAAGATGTGTTGAAGTCTCAACCCCCCCATACCTCAGAATGTGACCTTATTCAGAAATACAGTCCAGTTGGTTTGCAGATGTAATTAGTTAAGATAAGGTCACACTGGAGTAGACTAAACCCCAAATCCAATACAGGTGGGTCCCTAGTCCATTAGGGACATGGTATCCTTACAAAAGGGAGAAACTGGGACACAGACAGACATGCATAGAAAAAAAGATATTTGAAGTGGCCAGGGAAAAGCCAGCTATCTACAAGCCAAGGAAAGAGGTCTGGAACAGCTCCTTCCCTCCCAGCCCACAGAAGAAACTAATCCTGCTGGCACCTTGCTTTCACATTTCTGACCTCCAGAACTGAGAGACAATAAGTTTCTGTTGTTAAAGCTGTCTACTTTGTGGTATTTTGCTCCAGCAACCCTAGAAAAACTAGTACAGTCCCGCACCTTCCCTTCAGGCTCACTTATGCCCTATTCTTCCCAAAGAAACCATAACCATCAATTGTATCTTGTCTCTTCCCTATGCAAAACACACAGTGGCTCTGGACACACTGAGAATAAAATGCAAATTCTTTATTATGGCCGCCCAGACCCCTCATGCTCTGACTCCTGGCTCCTTCACTGACCTCATTCTCTACCCTCTCTCCCCCTCCAGCCAGCACTGACTTTGCTATTTCTCGGAAGAGTCAAGAATGCTTCCACCTTGTGGCTTTTGCACTCGCTGTTTCTTCTGTCTGTAACTCTCTTCCTTAAAATATGTGTGTTATATGTATCTCACCTCATTCAGAACTCTTGGAAAGGTCCTCTAGTGAGGACTTTTTGACAAGCCTGCTTACTATAGTGCCCCACATCACCTCTATCCCTTATTCAGTGCCCATGTTTTTCTGTACAGCAGTTACCCCTTCCTGATATATTAAATGTTTATGTGTTTATTTCCTGTCTTCCCCTCTAAAATACATGAGGATGGAACAGTGTTTTGCTTACTGATGTATCCTCAACACCCAAACAATAACTGACATGTGGCAGGTACACTGGATAAATATTTGGTAAATGACTAAGTGCAACAATCTTACACATTTACTCTGACATCCTTGAAAATTCTGTGAAAGAAGATTATTATTCAGTCACTAAACATCTATTTGGAACTTCTTTTATACCTGGACCGGGATGGGACAGCTGTAGGCATACGAGAGATCCACATAAATCTCTCACAGACCTGGCCCTCAAGAAGCTTGGGGCGGAATTGAAATGTGTTCCATGAATTGCTACAGGCAATGCACAAACCGTAAAACTACAAAGGAGAAAACAGTTCCACCTATCAGGTAGGAAAGATTTAAGGGAATAACAGGTGAATGTCGGCTTAAAAGAACTGTCCAAAAGGAAGAAGCAATATAAACGCGTTCAGGGTAGTGGAACAGTCCAGTGAGTTCCAATAATGAAAAGTAACGAAGTAAGGTTGGAGCACGAGAGCACAGGGACAGAAGAGCAGCAGTGCTTGTGTGGTAAGAGTTGGGGCTTGATGGAAAAGCAGAAAACAGACAGCTTAATTCCCATGTTAAGGAATTAGAGTTCATCTTAGAAACCAAAGAATCTTCCTTAAATCAGAGCCTAATGGACACATTACTACGTTAAGATCTGAAAGGGATGAAACTTAAATCTCTGACTATGTGCATCACAACTCTACTACGGAAGGCATTTCCAGAGTGTAAAAATCTTGGTGGGCATGAATATATTTGCTGGGGATGGGAGTCATTTGGTTTCTTTTCATTTTCTCTTAAAATGTGATTTGATCAAGATCTATTATATATGGCTTCAAGTTTCCAATTTTATAATTGCCACTCCTTTATGCAAGTCTGATTTCCCTGGCATCAACCCATCTCTGGAGACACCATGTCCCAATTATTTGTTGACTTCGCTTGAAGTAATTTAGCACTAAATTGTGCCTTTGCTCCAGTCTTAACAAAGAGAACTGGCCAATCATAGATAAGGACTGCCACTGACAAACCGGCTTTTCTAACCATTTTAGTGCTGAGCTTTAGGCTTCTGGTTATCTGTTTTCTAAACACAAACCATTAGTGCATTCATCTAGTCTCCTTGTTTTCAATTTTTTAAGTGAAATCTTTTCTCCTTTTCCTCAACAAAATCTCATACAGAGCTCTATGTATAAAATCTGTAAAGCAATGTTTAATTAATTATAAACACAGTATGCAGGTTCAAACTTACAGCATTTGTATATAGTAAAAGTGATCAATGAGCACAATGTGGCTATTTCAATGAACTGGACATTTTCAACCCTGACTCATGGATGACACCTGCAGACCTGTCATTACCAGCATGAAATCTGATTCTGTACGTTTTTGTTGTTGGAAAATACATTCTTTTAATGGACTGGTTCACAAATCCTGGGTTTAAAAAAGAAAAAAGAGACAGACACCAAAGCACAGCTAAAAACTTCTAACCTACAGCTCATTTACAATTAGTTTACATAGGTTGGAGGTTGTAAACGCATCACTCTAGACTCTAGAGCCTGGCGTCAAATCCAGTTTAGTTCCTAGTGTATGTTTTTTTAATTAGTTGCCACAGTTTAAGAATGGAAAGATTTCATTTAAAAATCAGATATCTGGGGACACCTGGGTGGCTCAGTCGGTTAAGTGTCTGACTCTCCTTGCTAGCTGTCTTTTCATTGGGTTCATTCAATGGGAGGCAGTTCAGGAGACTGGAAGGTGGAATAAAGGGAGAAGCCAAGGTACTTGTGTCCCTTCCTTTCTGCCTTATGCAATGCCCCTAGCAGAAGCACCTCTCTCCCATGGCTCTAGCTCCTGCAGTCCTCACACAGGCGATTTTTTTTCTTTTTCTTTTTTTTTAAAGATTTATTTATTTGAGAGAGAGAGCAGAGGGCAGGGGCAGAGGGAGAGGGAGAGAGAGTCTTAAGCAGACTCTGCACTGAGCAGGGAGCCCACCGCGGGCCCAATCCCAAGACTCTGAGATCACGACTCAAGAGTCAAAACCAGGAGTCTGCGGATCAACCCACTGCGTCACTCAGGTGCCCCAAGGGCTATTCTTTTGGGAATACCCTTATACCACTCAAGGCCACAAGAGGAAGCAGATGGCCATTTGGAAAGGATAATTTGAGGTAGATTTTTTTTTTTTTTTTTACAAAGAGATCATTTACAAAGGGGTAGTAAGTATATAGGAACCGTGGGGGATAGTGCTCGGCACTCCTAGATTCAATGAGGACCCAATTCAGGTAGAATTGTCCATTTTGTGAGGGGCAGGCACCTTTCAGGCATCAGACACAGCAAACTGAAGATAATTTTACAGGGAAGGAGCCAGGGGAACAAAATCCCTGATATTGCCTTCCTCCCTCCACAGAGTTTCTCTACTGTGGCAATACTGACATCATTTTGGACCTGTAATTCTACAGAGCGGGGAGGGGGCACCGTCTTGTGCATTGTAGGGTGTTTAGCAGCATCCCACTAGTTTGCTGTGACAACCAAAAATGTCTCCAGGCATTGTCAAAATGTCCCCTGGTAATCAAAATCATTCTCCAGTGAGGACCACTGAGGTACCTATTATAGTCCATTCACATCAGCCTCCCAGAACAAACAGAAGTGTGGAGAAAGGTGGAGAGTGGGTCTGGAGGTGCAAATGGAAAATATTCAGCACAACTCTCTACCCCACATTGACCTGGCATTGACCCTACTCATTGTTCAGATCTCAGTTTTTCATAGCCCCTAGTGACCTTTCCTCACCAGCCCCACCACTTGTTAAATTAAGTTCTTACTCATTATTCTAATTAACTGTACCTATTATTTACTTCAGACCTTATCACAGTTAGCAATTCTATATTTTATCTGTCTGTTTATTTTTAATATGTGGCTCACCTGTGAACTGAAAAAGTTTTGAAGATATGGGCCATGGCTGCTAGTTCACCTACCACCTAGCACAGTGGCCGGGATAAAGTTGGAGCTCAATAAACACATGATGAATAACTGAATTATGAATGAATGTGCTAATTTAGCAGCATAGGTTAATGTACTGGTGATTTTTGTTATGTTAAATCTGTCTTAGGTCACATTTGAGTGTTCTTATTGTTAAATAAAATATATTTAAAATCGGGGTGCCTGAGTGGCACGTTTGGTTAAGGGTCCAACTCTTGATTTTGGCTCAGGTCATGATCTCAGAGTTGTGAGTTCAAGCCCTGCATCAGGCTCCGTGCTCAGCATGGAGTCTGCTTCAGATTCTCTCTCCTTCTCCCTCTGGCCCTCCTGCTCGTGCTTTCTCTCTCTCTCTCTCAAAAAAAATTAAATAAATCCTTTAAAAAATGTTTTAAAATATATATATTTAAAATACACTCAAGAAATAAAATCTGACTCCTGGGTGGCTCAGTTGGTTAAGCGACTGCCTTCAGCTCAGGTCATGATCCCAGGTCCCAGGATCGAGTCCCGCATCGGGCTCCCTGCTCTGCAGGGAGCCTGCTTCTCCCTCTCCCACTCCCCCTGCTTGTGTTCCCTCTCTCGCTGTGTCTCTCTCTGTCAAAGAAATAAATAAAATCTTTAAAAAAAAAAAAAAAAGAAATAAAATCTGACTCAAACATTCACACAGCTCTTACCTCATATTCATGAAAAACATAATGAAATCTCTTACCTGGTAGAAGTTCCTTATTTTATATATGAAATTAAGTTAAGCTAATGGAACAGGCTAAAATAGGTAAAATAATAATAATAAAAAATATTCACTGAAAAGAATGCAAAAGTATGTATAACAAATGCAGTTTGGACTATAGACAAACTTTAAATTAGAGAAAAGTTAAAAAGGTAGAAATAAAAAGTAGTTACTGGACATGTTAACCTAATTAATAAAATGAATAATGTTTAAAATAAATAAACTCATTTGTATATGCACATTAATAGCAGCGTTATTCACAACAGCCAAAAGATGGAAGGAGCCCATGTATCCATTAATGAATTAATGGATAAACAAAATATGGCATATACATATTTTATACAATAATATTCAGCCTTGCAAAGAAAGGAAATTTTGACACATGCTACAACATGAATGAATCCTTGAGAACATTATACTAAATGAATAGGCCAGTTACAAAAGTGCAAATATTATATGACTCCATTTATATGAGGTACCTAGATTAATCAAATTCACAGAGATAGAAAGTACAATGGTGGTTGCCAGGGTCTAGAAGAAGGGGGAAATAGGGACTTGTTTAATGGGTATAGCATGTTAAAAAACAAAATTCAACTGAGTAAATGTGAAAATCTAATTGGTTCTATTAAACAATTCATGAATCAGGCAGCAACCCATCTAGCAAGTAGAGGAGGAGAGCTCTTCTGAGCTAAACAATACAAAGATTTTTAAAGGCAGAGAGAAGACATTGAAGAAGAAGGAGGAGGAGGAGGAAGAGAAGGAGAAGGAAAAGGAGAAGAAGGAAGAGGAGGAAGAGGTTGACTGGTTGAAGGTTACATTCCTGGGGGGTTGAGACTGCAGTTAGGTTAGGTATTAAGTCTTCGTTTACTGATGGGGCCTTAACTTGAGTGGTGCCGTTTACTTTTTAACAAGAGTTTCAGTTTTGCAAGATGAAAAAGTTCTGGAGGCTGTCTGCTCAACAGTGTAAATATACTTAACACTACTGAACTGTACTCTTAAAGTGGTTAAAATGGAGGGCGCCTGGGTGGCTCAGTTATTAAGCGTCTGCCTTTGGCTCAGGTCATGATCCCAGGGTCCTAGGATTGAGCCCCGCATCAGGCTCCCTGCTCGGCGGGAAGCCTCCTTCTCCCTCTCCCACTCCCCCTGCTTGTGCTCTCTCTCTCGCTGTGTCTCTCTGTCAAATAAATAAATAAAATCTTTAAAAAAAAAGTGGTTAAAATGGTAAATTTTATGTGTATTTTACCACAAAAATAAATTTTAAAAAGGCAAAAAATAAGTAAATATATAAATAAACAAAATCATTCAAGGTACTAAAATAAAAATAAGCAGCAACAATAGCTTACAAAGTCCTTGGATTACCAAAGGACGGGCATGAATTTCGTCTGAGAGTGTGACCCACCCAGTTCCTGCCACGGTGATGCTCACTGCCATGGTAGCATTACTGACGCTCGCTGTTAGAGAACAGTTTTAAGTCAGGGTGAGAAGCAGCAGAGAGTAGTATCATGGGCATTGATGCAGAAGCATATTGCCTGGGTCCAAGTTCATGCTTCTTTTGCTTTTTACTTGCTTTATGACCTTGAGAAAGCTGCTTAGCTTCTCCGTGCTTTAGTTTTTCATCAACAAAGTAAGGTTAATGATCCTACATTCTTGATAAAATTGTTACAAGAATTAAATTGAGTTAAGAATTTTAAAGTGCTTAGAAGATACTCATATTGTGTGAATTAAAGGATAAATATAGTCTCAGACACACATTAGGCTTCCTTTCCATGAAAGCTTGTTCTTTTATTTTCTTTCCCTTTGGGTACAAGACTCGAAGAGTCCAAGCTCCTTATAATAAACTGTTCCTCTAAGAGGTGTTGAGTATTTACTCCAGGCCAAGTAGCCAGCAAGTGGCAAATCCATCAGCCTTTTAAAGATACCTCTGTGCTATGTGACCTGGACAACAATGACCCTAGGATCTCCCTGCTGCCAGAGCAAGCTTTCCCCAGGCAGGGGTAGAACTTAACCTCCTATTCTCTCATTAAACCTTTGAACCCCCATTTTTCCAGTCAGCATATGATGGGCAGGTAGAAAAACAATTTTTGAATCCAACTCCCTTCCTGGATTTTATTTCTACATTTTTCCATGGAACATCTTAATGTCAGAAGGAAAACATTAATTTCATGAAGAATATGATTTAAATGTGAATCAGGAAGATAAAATAAACTGTCATTATATTTTCATGTCAATTCAGGATAAAATATTAACCAAAAATAATCAAATTAAACATTTAGACATGACTTCAAGACCTAGAAATTTTGCCTCTTTTCTAATAGAGAACAACATAATATTCCTTTCTTCAATTTTATTTTATCTTTTAAACATAGATTCAATACAGGTAGAAGATACAGGAACTTCACTTTAAAAAAAAAAGTTAAATACCATTAAAAGAATTAGGTGAATTACCAAGAATACAAATAATTTTAAAGAAAAAGAAAACTTATTCAATCATGAATAGAGATGACATATGTGCCTCACACATAGTTGAAAAGCAAAAAAGCAAATGTGTGTATCTGAAGTGCATAATAATTCTAATGAATTAAATGGACTGGTTTATCTTCTTTGATTAATTTTTAATCCTCACATCTCTTGTGCTCATTTCTCAACAACTTAGAAGATGTATCATTTCTTTCATCATTATATCCTGAAGTTTCATGGACTAGTTAGTACTCATGAGTTCCACAGTACACTTAAAAATTACAAGCATTGGAGAAATATGAAAGCTTCCTAAACCTTCACCATTACTTCATTTATCTGGGCATCTCTAAAATATAGAATGCTAGCTTTGATTTTGTCATCAGACTGTTCATTCATTTAACAATTTCTATTGAGTGCTAGGTACTGGGAAATAACAGGAACAATTTCCAGCTACATAAGGTTGCATTACAATTGCAGAAACAAATAGACAGGTATTTAATCAGGGAAGTTTTTGTATTTGAGGAAGAAAGAATAGCAAATGCAAGAACCCTAAGACAGGACAGAGCTTGGTGTACTCAAAAAAAGAGCAAGGAGGTCACAGAGAAATGGGATAACAATAGGAAATGAGGCCAGAGGGGTAGCCAGGAGGTGTGGCAGGGACTTCAAATTATATTCTGTGTAATGGCAAGCCATGGAATGTTGAATGCCAGATGTGACAGGGTCTGATTCACACCAAAAACCTACTCTGGGAGCAGGAGGTACATGGAGATCAGAGTCTACATGGAAAAAGTAGAGGCAAGGAAACAAATAAGGGAAGAAAGGATAATGAGTTGAATGGGGATAGCAGGATCAGATAAGAAGAGAGGTGACTGGACTCAGAATATATTTTGAATGCAGAGACAACAGAGATGCTGATTGTAGGACTGGATATACAGGATATCAGTAAGTGCTTGTTTTCTACTTATAAAAGTTTCATACAAATTATGATAACTCATCTTGCAAAGTTTTAGTAGAGTAACAAATTATCATGCACACCTGTACTAAAAGAAAACAACTAAAGTTTTAGCAATTTCCAACTAAGCCAAAGAGAAGGAAAAAACAGATTTCTAAATAACTGCATATAAATTGCTTTCTTACACATGTAATACTCTTGGGCATAGCACTGGCATGGTAGAATTTATGTGGAGTTTAAAAAGTACATAAAAACAATTTTTTCATACTTTGATCTTCATTCACTTTCCTTTACTACTTATCTTTCTCAATTTTAGAGGAAAAAATAAGTTTTAATACAAAATATTTCTATAATTAATGAATAGAAATATCAGCAAGCTGTCGATTCGCTAAAAATTGGCAAATTTCTATTTGTTATGCAGCCATTTTAATCTACCAACCCCTGTGGTTTATGGTTACCAATCTAACAATAATTGCTAATCTGCCATTTTAAAATCTAATGAAGCAAAACTCAGTATCAGAAGTGGCACAAGCTTTCCAAAGGATTTCCTCATAGTTAACGAAATTTCAAAAATAAAAATAAAAACAAAACAAAACTATGCATCATCACTCAAAATCTGCCCCTCTGAAAGCACAATACAAAAGAATTACATCCCACTTCATCATTTGTAATTATATGTTTAATATCTGCCTTTCCCTACTGGATTATAAATTTCATGATGGGAGGGATCATGTCTGTGCACCACTTTATCCTTGGTGAATTCTGTCAGAATGGAATCCCATCACCCCCCTCCTAGCTGACATGGAGATAACTTTCCTTAAGTATCCTTCTCATATCGCTGTCTCTTTAGGCACTTTTCTTACAAGAGAAATGAAAAATTGGTAAAAATAACTGGGCATGTTTGGTGGCACCATTCTCTCTCTTGGGAGCTGCCTGCCTGCAAGAGATGCTTTTCACCACACCTCTAGGACCTAAGTCATCCCTCTGCGGGAAAGGTCTACCCTGGTCTAGCACTGCAGTGACCATATGAGTAGGTATATCTAATTCTGAGATTCAGTTCATTAGCCTATGTGGTTCTCTCATGAATCTATGCTCTCAATCTTCCTCCATGAGTGATAGAGGTGTTATTTTGCTTCCATCCACCTTGCTATTTCTTTTTCTTAGATTATTCAGAATCTAGGCAGGAAGGGAAAATGTCCTTATGTGACCCCTTTGAAACTCTACACATAATATAATATCTGACTTATTATAGTTGCTTAGCAAATATTTGTTGATTGACTGTTTAGAGATTATCACAAAAGATTGTGCAATTTAAGTTCTTCGCCAACAGAAACGATTAGTATACTACAAGCTGAAACTTGATGGCTTAAATCTTGACTATCGGGCTCGTACTTTTCAGATAATATAACAGAATGATCTGGGGTTCTGAGATCTAGTTTGGGCTAGAATATCCTTGGAGACTGGGTTGGATGTGGAACACCACTTGCTTCAAGACTTCATTAGAGGAGTGTGGTAGGCTGTCTAAAAAGACTGTTCAGTTTAAAGGATATACAGAAAGAGAAAATGTAGGCATAAAGTCAATAGGATAAAAACCAGGGATGCGGGAGAATAGATTAGAACAAAGGTCTATGGACAAGACAAATTCTGGAGAAATACCCTGATCTGACTTGCATATAGCCACAGCGTATATTATTATGAATTCCATAACTGGAGTTTGTGGGAGGAGAGCAGAAGGGATTTGGTCAAACTGTACTGGTTTGGCTGGTTTTGGGGAGGGCAGCAGTAACGGGTCTGAGGCAGAGAGGATGTTCCTCAAGCTTAAGAATAGAACTCAACTGCATTTTACTTGAATAAAAAAAGATCATTTCCTGCCTGATTCAATTTAATTTTGCCAATGACTTTCTGCTCTTGGGTATTATTACCAAAATATGCTCATCATTAAAACAGCCACATACTAAACTAGAAACAATAAATTAGAGCTTCCTTTCATAATAAACAACTATTTAGGTACAGGCTTTACCAAATCACACAATATTTAATTTTAGCAATTCCCCCCAGAATCTCAACTTCTAAAAAGCATTTCCTGCTATTTGTCCTCAAGGTTCAGGTTTGGACTGGAGCAAGTCCCACTGACCTCTGAACAGCTGACACTACCTCGGCCACAGTGTTCTATTCAATCTCTGCGCATTATTCAGCACAAGCGAAGGGAAAGCCCTGGTCCCTCGTTCAGAAGCTATTATTTTCACTCTCGTCATAGGGCAAAAGAAAAGGGGGGGGGAGGGAAAGCAGCTACGTAGTTCGCGTTGACATGAAAAGAGTAAACTGAGCTGACTTTGTTCTTCAATTAGTGAGTGGGGTTTTTTTTTAAGATTTATTTATTTATTTGAGAGAGGGAGGGGATGAGCAGAGGGAGAGGGAGAGAGAGCCTTTGAAGCAGATTCCCTGCTGAGCGCTGACTGCTGCCTGGGGCTTCATCTCATGACCCTGAGATCACAGACCTGAGCCAAAACCAAGAGTCGGAAGCTTAACCGACTGCCACCCAGGCACCCCAGTGACTGTTTTTCTAAATTATTTTTTAGATTCTCTCCCAATATCAGGTGTTTGTTTTTAACTGTATCTAACTGGCTCTTATTTATATAAGTTACTATGTACTACTTGAGTGTATGGTTTATGATAGTTACTTAGCATAGTGAGAAAATTGTCTCTTTAAAAGTTATTTTAAATATGCAAACAAAAGGGGTGCCTTTCAGCTCGGGTCATGATCCCAGGGTCCTGGGATCAAGTCCTGCATCAGGCTCCCTGCTCAGCGGGAAGCCTGCTTCTCCCTCTCCTGCTCACCCTGCTTGTGCTCTCTCTCTGTCAAATAAATAAAAATCCTTTTTAAAAAATACGCAAACAAAAAAACTCAGAAAAAGTTAAAAATTTAAAAATAGTAAAAGTACTAAGCAAATGGCAGATTATCAATGTAAATTTATGAAGTTATAACTACACTATAATCATGTTAAAAAGTCACAGTTTAAAAAGTCATAATGTATAATTTAACTTGGAATTTACCTCAAATAGTTCAGAAAAAAGTGTGTGTGTGTGTGTGTGTGTAATACACACATGGCTTATATAAAACATGTTACAGTTATTAGATTGCATTTACACTACTTATATCAATGTGTATATATACTATAGCTACACATCAGGATATAAAAAATGTATGAGTATTAACTTTTGCATAGAACTCTAAAATTAATAACTGACAAATGTTAATTAACATCCAAATACAGCAAAATATAAAAGTGAACGCAAGAAGAATCAAGCAGATTATCTCAGACTCAATTCAGTTATTTGCCAAATGATGTATGAGGTGAATTTTACTTATTGGTCCTTATAGGAATTTGAATTCAAAGAGCAAGGTACATGGTGTCTGTGACTTACTGCCTCTGGAAATCCTGACTACCTTGATGCGCAAAAACTTGCCTAGCTCTCCTTGTATTTCCAATGTTATTATCTAACAAGTCAATTCAAGGATGGCAATTGAATCTATGTAACAAAGGCAATATCCAAACCATTTTTCATCATGTAACCTTAATATAAGCATAAACATAAACACACACAAAGATAAACAGTAATAAATAATACAAACTGTATCATCATATTTTTGATTTTCAAAAGGAAACAAGATTCAACACAATAGCTCACCATTTTATCTCTAGCCCCAGAACACTGCCTTGCATAAAGTAGGCACATAATAAATTTTTGTTAAATGAATAAATGAACAAATGAATGAATTAATGAATAAAATATAATGCATGTAATATTCTTAATACAAAAATTGAAATATAGGACTCAGTATGCTAGCTCTTAGCAATACTAGTACATTGTTGTTAGTATGTACTATATTAAACAGATATTTGCTCTCCTATGAATGTAGTCAAGCTATTCCCCAAACAATGGGAATAGTTTCAAAATCATCAGAGACACATGTATGTATGTATGTATATAATATGCACACATACACACACACATACACAGGCACAATGCTTCCAAGTTTTAAAAGAATTAAGGCTATACTTTAAAAATATTAATCTTAAAAAATGCAATCCAACCCTTGAATTATAAAAGAATGGTGAAGCCCTTTATCTCCTTTTAACTTTGAACTTATGCTAGGTATTTATAAAAGCAAGAATTAGTAATATTAGCTAATATTTGTAAGGCACTTATTAAATACTTACCTTATGGCTTTTGTATAAGTTCCACATAATTTTTAAGTGATTCATATATTTAATTTAATACTGTGAGAAAGAGGCTATTACTTCTCTCAATTGTACAAATGAAAAAAATCAGGGCATAGCCAAGTTGCTCACAATCACACAGCCAGAATGCGGCAGAATCAGCCTGGAGTCCAGGTTCATTACTGCTATACTATTCTGCATCTCAGTGGCAAATGAGATTCGGGTGATAAGATAATGAGAGACAAAGGATGACCTCACTACTAAGAGTCTGAAACAAAACCACAAAGCTAAATTTGTTGCTTAGAGAGAGTTATTCCGCCTATACACAAACTCCCCAAGCAGAATAGACTACTGATGTTGCATAGGAGTTTCAGGAAGCAAGGAGTTCAGGAACTGGCAGATTTACAGAGGCAAAAGCAGGTTGACATTAGCTGTGGAAGCATGGCTACGTGGGTCAGACTGTTGGTAATAGTTTGATCTTCAAAACATGTTCACTGCAGTTGAGTTTGGCTGACTTTCAGAAGTAAGGTGCTGTCACTGGTTGGTTGGCCTTAAGAATTATATGCATTGAGATGAGTAGTCTTTGACAGGTTTAAAACCAGTTCTGGTAGTTATTTGTTACCATGGCTAAAAAACAATTAGTCTTTTACTAGGAGGATGGGAACTATTATTCTTAAACCTCCCTTTCGATCCTCTCTCCACCAAAGCTGCCAAAGAAACCATCAAGGATTGTCCAGATTTTCATCATTGTTATTGATGCACCTTAAAAATAATGTTTTATTGGGCGCCTGGGTGGCTCAGTTGGTTAAGCGACTGCCTTCGGCTCAGGTCATGATCCTGGAATCCCGGGATCGAGTCCCGCATCAGGCTCCCTGCTCAGTGGAGAGCCTGCTTCTGCCTCTCTCTCTGCCTGCCTCTCTGCCTACTTGTGCTTTCTCTCTGTGTGTCAAATAAATGAATAAAATCTTTAAAAAAAAAAAATAATAATGTTTTATTTGTAAAGATGTGGTTTCCAGTTTGAGGGGAATCAGCTTGATTTCTTTTTGTTTTATCTTGAGCCATCCATTAAAATGGTAGCTACATCAAAGCGTTTAAGGTTCTGGCTAACAGACATGGACTACAGTGAAACAAACAAGAAAAACTAAAAGTATTACAAGAAGAGACTAGAAGGCACTCTGGAAACATAACCCTAGATTTCTCAGGCTTACCCAAGTAAACAAGTTCCAACAATTCCCTAAGTCTACCTGTAGTCAGTTGTCTTTTCCTTTAGTTTAAATGTTGTCAGGGGATGAACTGAGTTCCCTCAAAATTCATATGTTGAAGTCCTAACCTTCCCTACCTTAGAATGTGGCTGTATTTGGGATATGGTCTTTAAAGAGGTTATTAAGTTAAAGTGAAGTCATTAAGGTGGGCCCAACCCAAGTCCAATATGACTTATAAGAAGAGGCAAAGAATCTGTACTCCGAAAACTATAGAATACTCATGAAAGAAACTGAGGAAGACAGAAAGAAATGGAAAAACGTTCCGTGCTCATGGATTGGAAGAACAGATATTGTTAAAATGTCTATCCTACACAAAGCAATCCACACATTTAATGCAACTTCTATCATGTGAACAGTCACATGCAGAAGAATGAAACTGGACCATTTCCTTACAACACACACAAAAATAGACTCAAAATGGATGAAAGACATAAATGTGAGACAGGAATCCATTAAAATCCTGGAGAAGAACGTAGGCAGCAACTTCTTCGACCTCGGCCACAGCAACTTCTTACTAGACACATCTCCAAAGGCAAAGGAAACAAAGGCAAAAATGAACTATTGGGACTTCATCAAGATAAAAGGCTTTTGCACAACAAAGGAAACAGTCAACAAAGCCAAAAGACAACTGACAGAATGGGAGAAGATATTTGCAAATGACATATCAGATAAAGGGCTAGTATCCAAAATCTATAAAGAACTTATCAAACTCAACACCCAAGGAACAAATGATCCAGTCAAGAAATGGGCTGAAGACATGAGCAGACATTTCTCCAAAGAAGACATACAAATGGCCAACAGACACATGAAAAAATGCTCCACATCATTTGGCATCAGGGAAATACAAATCAAAACCACAATGTGATACCACCTCATACCAGTCAGAATGGCTAAAATTAACAAGTCAGGAAATGACAGATGTTGGTGAGGATGCAGTAAAAGGGGAACCCTCCTAGACTGTTGGTGGGAATGCAAGCTGGTGTAGCCACTCTAGAAAACAATATGGAGGTTCCTCAAAAAGTTGAAAATAGAGCTACCCTATGACCCAGCAATTGCACTACTGGGTATTTACCCCAAAGATACAAATGCAGTGATCTGAAGGGGCACCTGCGCCCCCTTGTTTATGGCAGCAATGTCCACAATAGCCAAACTATGGAAAGAGCCCAGATGCCCATCGACAGATGAATGGATAAAGAAGATGTGGTATATATATATATATAATAGAATATTATGCAGCCATCAAAAAATGTAATCTTGCCATTTGCAATGACATGGATGGAACTAGAAGGTATTATGCTAAGTGAAATAAGTCAGAAAAAGACAACTATCATATGATCTCACTGATATGTGGAATTTGAGAAACAAGGCAGAGGATCATAGGGGAAGAGAGGAAAAAATGAGACAAGACGAAACCAGAGAGGGAGACAAACCATAAAAGACTCTTAATCTTGGGAAACAAACTGAGGGTTGCTGGAGTGGAGGGGGGTGGGAGGGAGGAGGTGGCTGGGTGATAGACATTGGGGAGGATATGTGTTGGGGTGAGCACTGTGTATTGCATAAGACTGATGAATCACAGATGTGTACCTCTGAAACAAATAATACATTATATCTTAATAATAATAATAATAAAAGAAGAGCTCCTTATAAGAAGAGGAGAATAAGACACAAACACACACAGTGATGACCATGTGAAGAACAGAGGGAGGAGAAAATGAACATCTACGAGCCAAAGAGAGAGGCCTCAGAAGAAATCAACCCTGCGAAAAATCTTGATCTCAGACTTCTATCCTCCAGAATTGTGAGCAAACAAGTTTCTGTTATTTAAGGCCCTCAATCTGTGATACTTTGTTATAGTAGTCCTGGCAAACTAATACAGCTATAGATTGTTTCAAGTCACCTATGCATTAATCCATTATAACATGGAATGTAAACAACAGTGTGGATTCCTCTGTGCTTATCCAAAAGGAAACCCAAGTCTCTTAAGTTTTCCATAAATACTTATGCTAAGGATTTTAAACATTTCCATGCTCCCAACGCATGGACTATATTATTTGTTATATCAGCCAAAGTAAATAGACAATTTTAATGACCGCCCCAAGTCATCTCATGCCTATGATGGTATTACTACCTTTAGAGTTTCTTTCACCAATTCTTATTTATTTTACCAGGATGAGTTTATTCCTGTATTATATCTTCAGCCTTCAGGTATTTTCTGAGTCTGATTCTGTTGTCTCTTAATACCCAGTTGTGATTTCTTGGCTTTTGTGTGCCTCGTAATTTTTTTATTGCGTGCTAGACATCACATGTAGAACAGTAGAGACTTACTAGTGTTTATGCCTGGATATAGACACCCTTCTTCAGCTAGCCCTTTTTAACTATGAAGTATTTGGTGTTCTACAAGGCAAACCCTTAACCAGTTCCTTAAAATCCAATACAGCATAGAGGTTAATTTAGTCATGTTATACTGGAACATTGTTTTTAATTTTGGAAATAATATTTTAAGAATGGCTTATGAAGATTTGGCCATATGAATAATCTTATATTTGTGTAGATTGCTATTAAATTTAGGGGGGTCAGTTAATGTCTTTATTATTTGTTATTATTTACTTAGATATTATTATTATTCAGCTTTCATTAAGTCATCCTACTATAATAAACACTCTATGACAACAAATCTTTCAGCAACAAAGGTTAATTTTATGCTCATGTTTAAGCCCCACTGCCGGTTGGCTACGGCTGTGCTCCCTGTTGTGTTCATTCTGGAACTCAAGCTAAAGGAGCAACTCTTATTCAGGACATGCAATTCTAGAGGCAGAGGGACTAGAACAATAGGCAAACCACCCGATGCCTTTCACACCTGCAGATCAGACACGGCATTAGTCACAGTTTGGGATCCTCAGAAGCAGATGCTAAAATGGAATTTGGGGGGCATGGTGTGATCTGAAGTCAACACCTGTAAAGAAAATGGAAGGAGCAGATTGGTCAGAACAAGAAGCAAATGGTGAGGCAGTGTTAAAGCTTTTGTCAACCCAGAGGGGAGCTCTGGAGCAAACACTGCCAGCAGTGTATCCCAAATGAGGCTAAAATTGCTTGCCCTTTATACTCCCTACTCACTCAGGTACGAGATGCAGACTGTCCTGGGAAGGTCATGATTGCAGGAGAGGCAGCTCTCTCAGGCTAAGGTGGACCTTAAAGAACCTAACAGTTGGAGGCTGTCTGCCAGTGGCACTCCCCACCTAGGCAGTAAGTCCTTCCTTTTGAAGGGGGATCTGAGTGGAGCATCTCTAACATGCTGCTCTATACATTCTGCTTACATTTCTATAGCCAGAGCAATTCATATGGCCAAGTCTGTCATCAGTCGGGCTGGAACTGTACTCTTCTCAACAGGAAGTGGGTTGGAGCGAGGCTAAGAGCAGATTCCAAAGTAGGAGCCCTGAAGGGATGGACCAGTACAGAAGAGCAGCAAATAATGAAAATAGTCATACAATCTATCACAGTGTCCAGAGGCCAAAGTTGTCCAATCTCACTTCCTCATTTTATAGTTTAGAACCCAGAGACCCAGAGATATTAAGTTACTTGCCCATATGATATATGTAATTCTTAACAGTGTACCTGGCACACAGTAAGCACTCAAATTCTCTAGACAACCAAAATCCAAACATAACTAATTAACCAATTTGCTGATGTTATCTATACTTTGTTCAAAGAGGTCGAAAAATCAGTAACTGGTGTCTTTCATGTTGGCTTGTCCTTCTGTGGACACTTAGGTTTTGGTTTTGTCTGCTCTGTAAAGGACTTACTGCTTATCCTCCAACTTCCCATCTTTTAAAACCTTGCTACAATCTTTTATCTGTTGATGTCTCCTCTCCCTCTCACTTTTGTCCTTGTGAGTTGTTATTCCTTCTTGGTCAGTTTAGCGAGCTGTTACATGATGTTGAATATTCCATATTTAACCTAAAGTTCATAATTTAACTTAAGCCACTGATATGACTGTTTAAATGATAACTAGTATGGAAGGACATATTTGCATTCAGTAACACAATTTAAACTCCCAAAGCTTAAACTTTTTCACAAAGATATCATATATATGTAATATATAAATGTAATATATTTACATTTAAAGAATCATCCTTGGGGCGCTTGGGTGGCTCAGTTGGTTAAGCGTCTGCCTTCAGCTCAAGTCATGATCTCAGGGTCCTGGGATGAGCCCCACATTGGATTCCCTGCTCAGCAGGGAGCCTGCTTCTCCCTCTCCTCCCCACTCATGCTCTCTGTCGCTATTTCTCTCTCTCTCTCTCAAATAAATAAATAAAATCTTTAAAAATAAATAAATAAATAAATAATCATCCTTGGGCACCTGAGTGGTGCAGTCAATTGGGCATCTGACTTTTGGTTTAAGCTGGGGTCATGATCTGGGGTTATGGGATAGAGCCACTCAACGGGCTCCACTCTCAGCGTGGAGTCTGCCTGGGACTCTTTCTCCCTCTCCCTCTGCCCCTGCTCACTCTCTCTCTCAAATAAATAAATCTTTTTAAAAAAAGAAATCATCTTTTTTTTTTTAATAGATCTAGCTGCCATGTACAGGATGCTTAACTCTTAATATTACATGTTTCTAAGGGGCTTCGTTACAGAAACCTGCATGTTTTTAAAGACTAAAAATTTCACTGTGAAAGGATTTCAACCTAAAACAGAACTGGAGGATATGAAATGGAGAATCTCATGCACGCTCCTCAGAAGAACAGAACTTTTTTTTTTTTTAAGATTTTATTTATTTATTTGACAGAGAGACACAGCGAGAGGGGGAACACAGCAGGGGGAGTGGGAGAGGGAGAAGCAGGCTTCCCGCCTAGCAGGGAGCCCTATGTCGGGCTCAATCCCAGGACCCTGGGATCATGACCTGAGCCGAAGGCAGACACTTAACTGACAGAGCCACCCAGGCGCCCCAGAAGAATAGAACTTTAGATATGAAAGACTGATTTCCATTAATTGCTTGATTTACAGAAACCTGAGACATATCTCCTGACCAATGAACATCTGCCAAGAATCTCTCCCCATTCTCAAGCCAATGAAATTTCTGCGTGGACTCTGGCTGCTCTCCCCCTTCTGTTTGCCTGTAAATTTGGCCCACCCCAAAGCCTCAATGGACTCTCCTATAGCTTGCTCCTATAGTTGCATGTGTTTCCTAAATTGCAATTCCTCTGCCATTCCCAAATAAACTTACTTTCTGGTCATTTGAGCTTGTCTCAGTTTACCACTTAATTTACGTTGACTTCATGTTTTCTTAAGTTAGTGGGTGATCATAATTTAAATTATGAACAAATTCTTTTAACTATTATAAATGGAGAGTATATTAATACTAGACCTTGATATATTTGGCTGTGCTCTCTTCCACAGATATAGGAGTTCAAATTCATCGCATGGCCAGATCTCTTCTTTATTGCCTCAGACATATTATTAACACATTATGAATAATCCCTTAAAGTTACTCCCTTCCAATACTTTGAAACATCCAAAACATACATTAATTAATAGTCAAGGATAGAGGGGCGCCTGGGTGGCTCAGTCAGTTAAGCGGCTGCCTTTGGCTCAGGTCATGATCCCAGGGTCCTGGGATCGAGTCCCGCATCGGGCTCCCTGCTCTGCGGGGAGCCTGCTTCTCCCTCTCCTTCTGCCTGCTTCTCTGCCTACTTGTGCTCTCTATCTCTCTGTCAAATAAATAAATAAAATCTTTTAAAAAAAAAGTCAAGGATAGATATGATACTGTGCTTTATAAGAAATATATTGACGGTCTTCCTCCCATTCCTGACACAAAGCTCCTAAAATCCTTGGGATTTCCTAAGGGATTAGAAGGATAAAGGTGTCTTTTATTATCCATAATAAGCCTCTTTCAACCACACCTGAGTTTATGTTAATGAGGTGATCTCTGGAAAGTCCCTAAGTAACCCAAGAGTGGTGGTTTGGTTGCCAGGGGAACCAACCTTGATTAGAAGGTTGGAGTTTTAGGGGCGCCTGGGTGGCTCAGTCGTTAAGCATCTGCCTTCGGCCCAGGTCATGATCCCAGGGTCCTGGGATCGAGCCCCGCATCTGGCTTCCTGCTCAGCCAGGATCCTGCTTCTCCCTCTCCCACTGCCCCTGCTTGTGTTCCCTCTCTAGCTGTCTCTCTCTCTGTGTCAAATAAATAAATAAAATCTTTAAAAAAAGAAAAAAAAAGAAGGTTGGCATTTTAAGCACTCCCTCACCATCTCCCCTATCTCTGGGGAGGGAAGAGGAGCTGGAGATTGAGTTAAATCACCAATGGTTGATGACTTAATCAATCATTAAGCCTACATAAAACCCAGAGGATGAAACTTGGAGAGCTTCCAGGGTTGGTGAACATGGATGTGCAGGGAGAGTGGCACATGCCCAAGGAGGACATTTCATGCCCTTTTCCCCGTACCTTGCCCTAAGTATCACCTCCATTAAGCTGTTCCTTAATTATACCCTTTTATAATAAATAGTAATCTAGTTAAGTGGACTGTTTTCCCGAATTCTGTCAGCCACTCTACCAAATTAATTGATCTCCCAAAAGGGGTTATAGAAACCTCCAATTTATAGCCAATGGGTCAGAAGTGAGGGTAACAACCTGTACTTGGGATCAGTGTCTGAAGTTGTGGGTGGGGGGTGGGAGGCAGTCTTGTGGGACTGAGACCTTCACCTGTGGGGTCTGATGCTATTTCCAGGTAGATAGTGTCAGAATTGAGTTAAATTGTAGGACATCCAACTTGTATCACAGAATTGCTTGATGTGTGGAAACCCCACACATTTGGTGTCAGAAGGGAAGAAGCATTGTACCAAAGCACTGAGAGAAGAGGGGACACACAGAAGTGTTGTTCCTTTACAACCGATTACAAATTTTTATCATTGAACCATCGTTCACATGTTGCTAGAATAAATCAATTTTCAAACAGCTCTTCTACTTCCTGAAAAGGAGACTAAAGATCCTTCAACAGGAGGCAGGCTTTTTCTACTACGGTTACAGATACTAAAAGCACAGGTATGCTGATATAATCTCACCAAGGTGTAATGTAAAGGACAGATAGAAGGACATCTGAGAAGAGATAAAGATAGCATGTGAGTAGGAGCCCTTTCAGAAGAATAAACGTAAGGAGGAGGGGGCAGGGGGCAGGCTATTCCTGGAGCATGGTTTTTGCCTAATTTATTTTATGACTTGTGGGAAGTTATCAGATATTTTTGTCCTGAGAGTCCCCTTAAAATTTGTTCAGTAGGGGAAATTTTTCCTTTCCTTCTAGGTGAAATCTATGTCTCAATCAGGCCTCATTGCTTATTGACTCACTCTGATATAATAGATGGTCTGTGTAGTCACTTTTAGTAAAAAAAAAAAAGTCTCAGTTCAGAATTAGATGGTTCAATCCAATGTATTCATCAACACTTCAGTCTTCACTCCTAGATGAGAATTTTCTTCTTCCTCCCCCAGCAGAGGCCTATGGTTGACTGTCACTGGTCTTAGGGAAAGAGTATGGGCTTGCTCTGTTCTATGTCCCCACTTACTTCTTCCCTCACTCTCAAGCCCCAGATTAGAGTAGAAGAGGGACATGAAATGAAGGAGTTAGGACATTACCTGCCTGATTAGACAGCTTACACTCTGAGTCTGACTTTCTCTCTTGGGTATAGTTGTGGGTTCTAAGGAGGCAGCTTCTTTGACAGGGACAAATCCATTACTTTTGGTTTATAATTCCCCACCCCTTCCCCTAGTCCTTAGACACCATGCCATTCATGGTCCACTCCACACAGACCTCACCTGCTGGAATCCTTAGTGATCCTATAGGCTAAAGTAGAACATGAAATGGTGCTGTGGAGGCCTCAAGGCTGTTTGCAAAGACAACTTTTTTTTTCTTTACAAATTCTCCCCACCCTCCACATTCTGATTACTTTTATTTATTTATTTATTTATTTTAAAGATTTTATTTATTTATTCATGAGAGACAGAGAGAGAGGCAGAGGGAGAAGCAGGCTCCCAAGGAGCAGGGAGCCCGATGTGGGACTCGATCCCAGGACCCTGGGATCATGACCTGAGCCAAAGGCAGACACTTAACCATCTGAGCCACCCAGGCGCCCTCTGATTACTTTTAAATTCTTGCAACGACTGAGGTGTCGAAAAGTATTGCTAAGGTTTGTTTTCTTTGAAAATTCTGCATTTTGTTTTGGCATCTCACTTTGGTAGTCAGATCTACTGAGTGGTTTTCAATCCTATCCAATGCAATACATACTTTTAATAATAAATCTTTTTATCACCCTCCTTTACTACCATGGAGTGAAATTTAGAAATAATACAACATACCTACATATATAATTTCAGAGAATCAATACAATGCTTCAACTGTGAAATAAAGGAGAAATAAAATTTCATGTACACAGTAAAATAATATGCATTTCCTTATTTAAATTTTCAGGTATGGCTCTACTAGGAAAGGAAGGCAGATGTTTGCCCTCAATTATAATAAATTAAATTGGATTTAAGAAAAGGCAATATTCAATTGAATATTGTCAAACTTTCTGCTCTATATTTGTCATTTTAAAATTAGGGATAAAAAAATATATTCAGAGTTGGATAGAAAAGAGAAAGAGAGGTTCTTTTAACATGTATTCAATAAATGCAGAATGATCCATTTTAGCAATTCAAATTCCAGAAGTGATACTGTCTTCAGTAATATATTTTGTACTCTTTACTAATCCCTAGTAACTCTGAAAACATAAAGACATTGTATAAAATCTCTCTTCTACTTACACAGTAATTGCATTCCTAAAAAATTCATGAAAACCAAGACAAAATATAAAGGTCTCTTACTTGCGAGACACCGGAAAGTCGCACGGATCATGGGACAATTCGTCATTGCGTGGGGCTGTCCTGCACACTGCACATCTAGCCCTCTTCATCCCAGCATTAAAGGCCAGTTGGACCCCCAATCATTGTAACACCCAATAAAGACCCAAAAACACCCTCTGAAACATTTCCTGAGGGAGTGTGTCATATCCCCATATAACCAATTTCTTATTCGTATTTTGTTAAAACACTTTCCAAAGGATAGAAGGTGATGATTGGGTTGATGAGAAAAAACAACTTTAAAAAAAAAGAAGTATAAATAAATGCTTTTATAATATTTCTTTACAACCTAATGTGACCAAAAATGCTAAATATCTGAATTAATAAAGCCTGTGCTATTGATTTTCAGATATGGAAATTTCCCTGGGCAGATTTACAAATATTAGCTTTCATCATCTACATGAAATGCCTAGACAGGTGCTTAAAGCTGAATGCATTTTCATGAACATGACACCCATTGTTAGGAGAGAAAGAAACATACCCGCTTTGTGTACCCGCTTATGCAATTGGTTCTTATTTAGAAAAGCAAAGTACAAGTGATGAACGGTTTAATTGATATATATATATATATACATATATATATATACACATATATATACATATATATACACTTCAGCATATCTTTAGCAGCTCATTATAAGGAAAGGAGGCCTGTCTCTTACAGGCTTTGCCTCTTCAAGAATCATCTTCTATGAGCTACTCTTCCTGAAGCTGCATTATGGCTGCATTATGGCTGAACAGATAAAACCTCATCTGTGCTCTTACATAAATCTCTTCCCGTGTGAAGGCAAGGATTAAAACAGTCTTTCCTGCAGTTAGCCTTGAGTTTATTCCTTGAACTCTACCTTGAACTTCAGCATTACCCTAGGAAAATCATTTACTCTCTTGGTTCCATCTGCAATTAGTGATTCTAACATCTTACATTTGTTATCCAAAAGTACTAACAACTTAGAATTGCTTGATGTGCATGAATAGCAGGTGTTATATATGTGTTAAGGCCTTAAAGCTCCTCACAAGGAATTCAATATTTGGAAGTGCCTTCCAAAACATTTAGGGCCAGAGAATCAAATGACTAATCTTCTGTCCACATAGGTATTACCCTTGGTATCTTCTTATGCTTGACTCAAGAGATTGGCAGTCAGAGCCTACGCCACACAACTGCTATCTGAGAGGTTTCATTATTTTATCTCTTTGTGTTGTCAGTGCAACCTTTCTAAAAATATTAGAATATTGTTTCCTCCACATTTGGATTCATTTTCAGACATGAAAGTCTATACACAAACCAGTTATGAAACCGAGGAAAATGAAAATAAAGATGTATAATTTACAGTGAAGCCTGTTTTTATATTTAATAGCTTCTTCCTTAAGCACAGTTTTAGTATATAAAATTATATTTAAATTTCTCAAACTTGAATGTCACCAGAATTCAAGGCTTCATAAATATTATCATAGATCACCAACTATTCATAGTAGAAAGCTCTGCTTGAATAATTATCCTTTAAGATAAGAGCCAATGGAAACAAAATCCATTACAACTTTAAATTTTACCCTCTGGTCATATTAGCCTGAGTAGTTAAATCATTAGTCATATGCAATCTTTGTTTATATGCAAGTTTTTAAAGGATGTTATAATTGGAGAATAATCGAACTATCTATTCTAAGCATTCACAATTTCTAGCAATTATTATGAATGTGAAACTTTAGGGAGATGGAGAGATATAAGGAGAACTTTTAGAAGTTTTGCTCTATGATAAACTACTCCTATACAAAGGAAATTTAACCTAATCTTCTGTAGTCTATTTTTCAAGGATTTCGGAATTAGACTTACGTCTTTGACAATGAGTTCTTGGAAAAGCTGGCTTCAAGGCAAAGCACACTTGCCAGGTTTAATGAGGATGACCCGTATGTATGTAAATTCCTTAAGTAGAAATAAATTTCAAATGTGTTGCTAAAGATAGTCATGTCTTGACCTTTCATCAAGAGAAAAAAAAAAAAGGAACTTTTTTTTTCCTTAAAGCATGGCCTTGATTGGAAAGTTAGTATCATTTAACAAGATAACTCAAAATGCTTATGCAATAAACCTGTGGATATTTACTTCAATAAGTTCAACTCAAATTTTTGGCCATCTAAGTTCATTTCTTACAGGTTCCTCTTTCATATCAAGTTAATCATTTTGCTCCTTTTTTAAAGGAAATTCTTACTAGTTTTACAGATAAAAAGAAAAAGATGGGGCGCCTGGGTGGCTCAGTTGGTTAAGCGGCTGCCTTCGGCTCAGGTCATGATCCAGGAGTCCCGGGATCGAGTCCCGCATCGGGCTCCCTGCTCGGCAGGGAGTCTGCTTCTCCCTCTGACCCTCCCCCCTCTCATGTGCTTGCTCTCTCACATTCTCTCTCTCTCAAATAAATAAATAAAATCTTTAAAAAAAAAAAAGAAAAAGAAAAAGATGTACATCAGAGAATCAAGAAATTTGATTATTATATAAATTGACTTTGACAGTCCTATAATTTTTCATAAACTTAGGAAAATATTCATGATGACCTATAACTCAGTAATGTTTATGATAAAAAAAAATGTTTCTAACAGGGGTGCCTGGGTGGCTCAGTTGTTAAGCATCTGCCTTCGGCTCAGGTCATGATCCCAGGGTCCTGGGATGGAGCCCCACATTGGGCTCCCTGTTCAGTGGGAAGCCTGCTTCTCCCTCTCCCTCTGCCTGCCACTTCCCGTGCTTATGCGCTCTCTCTCTCAATTGAATAAATAAAATCTTTAAAAAAAAAAAATGTTTCTAACAGAAACACTACCACGCAAATATTGACCAGCCAAATATTTTAAATACTGCTATTATAGCTTTTGTTCCATTAAGTTGCAGGTTTTGGGGGAAGATTTCAAGGAATATTTTTAGCTTTTTAAAAAGAACCCATCTATAATGTGATGCTAACATGAGCACCCTGTAAGACATTATCATTAAATCCATCGGCCTGGTCATACTCAAAGGCTTTAAGCGAATGATAGAAAATAAAAAATGGGCTCTCCATGACACCAGGGACAACAATAGATACATGACTGTAAGTTCTAAGTAACTCTGTATATGACCTTAAGTGTCTTTCTTCCTTCTTTATATCTCACTAAGTCAAGTAAAGTATTTATGAAGCACCTCTTTTCAAGTAAGGTATTTATGAAGCACCTCTTTAACGGTATTTAAGATCCACTCAATGATTGCAACACTAGGAACATAACACTTAAAACACGTTAGTAAAGAATGGAAATACCAGATGACTAATAAAAAATAAGAACTGATGATATTTGAAATTATTTCTCCTTGAGCAAATAACAATGTGCCATTTGTTCATACTTGGTTTAACAGCATTTCAAAACTAAAGCATTTTTTAGTGATTTTTTTAAAGAGCCTATATCCCCAGGGTATGTATCAAAATCAGGGGAAACATGCATCGTGTGAAAAATAACTATTTACCCTTTGTTTTGACTGATTTCTAGTTTTAAAATATTTGCTTTTTATCTCAAAAAATATTAAAGAGGATTTTTAATCATTAACAGTAGTGTATGATTTTTAAAAGTAGAGAAATACTAATTTAGTAGGTTTAAGGAGAAAAGAAAGGTAAATTAAATTGCACTTAGAAACCTGAAAACTCAGAAGACACAATTAACTATGAAAAGGGATCCTGGGGGGAAACACAGTATTTGTTTGACATGCTAACACATTTTCTACTTGAGTAGGGTCTTATTTATTTTTAAAAATGAAATGAGATTTGAATCTACTGTGACAGATTATGACAGAGCCTTTACCAAAATCTTGGCTCACAGAGAAAATGATATTTACAAGATACTCTGGGATAATGGATGAATTTGCTCCTAGCTGAGGTGACAGCCAAAGGCCCTGGGCCACCCCCTAGGCCCAACCCAGCTGCTTTAGTGACTGAGGGGATCAATATTTCCACACATCTGTGTCCATTGGTACATAATCTGTGGGAGAATTTTGCTCTCCAAAATGAGAGGGCATGTAAATTTTCCACCACTTCTGGAAAACAGCTCAAAGTACGCCCATTCACAGTAATAAGTCAGCAAAAATCCACTACACTATTGCAATATTATTCTACACAAGCTATTTAGGAGCCAAAGGGTAATATAAGCTCAGACTTGCATCCAAAAATAAGAGCTGTTGCTTTCGTTTTATAATCATACCAAAAATGAAGCACTCAGTATTATGGTTAAAGTTTGAATCCATGTTTATTGGTTAATATCTAATGTATTTAAAAATTCAACTGTCTTATATTTGGACAACTAACCAAAATTAATTAACCAAATTTAATCTTGTAAAGTAGATGCTTTCTCCTTGTCACTTGTAGTTTTTAGCTAAGCCACTTTGATTAATGTCATTATTAGCTAACATGTACCAACGTTTTCTAAAACCATACTTTCGTGTAGTACTCAATAATTAAGAAGTATTAATAGCAAAAATGCCAAAAGGAGGAACAAAAGAATACAAGATGCAACTAAATCATTGTGAAGAAAATGGTTCAACATTAAATCACCAGATAATGGGGGTGCCTGGGTAATTCTGTTGGTCAAGCGTCTGCCTTCAGCTCAGGTCCTGATCCCAGGGTGCTGGGACTGAGCCCTGTGTCGGGCTCCCTCCTCAGCAGAGAGTCTGCTTCTTCCTCTCCCTCTGCCCCTCCCTCTGCTTGTGCCGCTTTTCTCTCCCTCTCTCTCTCTCTCTCTCAAATACATAAAATCTTTTTTTAAAAAAATCACCAGATAATGGTAATTAATTTTACCTCATGAAAAAAAGTTAACATGGCTTTAGGAAAATTTAAAATTCCATGTGTGGTTTGCCTTTGTGGCTCACTTTATATCTTTATTGAATAGTGCTAGCCTAGAGCAAAGCTATGTAGGAAATAAGAAAAAGATGAAATTAGCATATAATAGAAAGAAAAAAGATGCTCTAGAATACATCAGGAAAGAGATATTTATTAAACACCTAAAATGTTTCTATTAATTCCTCAGTAAGAAGGAACTATAAATTAAGAATCCCATTGTGGTTGGCCTAACTTAACTACATGTGGTTGTCACTCTGTAAAGAGGATTTAGTCATTCTAAATGAAATCTTTTGTTATACAAACTATAAATTTCTCCTTTAAGTGTTGTGATTGATAGGTAGGTAGGTAGAAGTCATAACATACATTAGATGCTCTAAAAAGCACTGGGAGTGGGAGATGAGCAAAACAGCCCCTGACCTTAATGACCTTACAGTTTGAGGTGTTCCTTAGCTGCAATACGGGACAAATGCTAGCCTCGTGGTGTGAACCTACTGCAATGAAGACACAGAGAAGGAAACAGTTAATTCTGCTTAGCAATATTAGAAAAGAATGAAAACTTGATAACGACTTAAAAAGACAGTTATTTTAAGTTTTTCATAATACAGGGGTCTCAGGGTGGCTCAGTCAGTTAAGCATCCACCTTCGGCTCAGGTCATGATCCCGGGGTCCTGGGATGGAGCCCCACATCAGGCTCCCTGCTCAGTGGAGAGCCTGCTTCTCCCTCTCCCTCTGCCCCTCTAACCCGCTCGTGCTCTATCTCTCTCTTTCTCAAATAAATAAATAAAATCTTAATAAATAAATAAATTTTTCATAATACTTATACAGTTTCTACAAAAAAAAATCACTTGGATGAGATGTAAATGAGTATGGGAAACTACAACCTTAAAAACATGATGCAACTAAAGAATTCTTTGGGGGCATATATTGCTAATACATAAATATATGAATAATATATTCTCATACAGACATAAAAATATATTTCTCAAATCTTACAATCACATCATGTACAAAGTTACTGCTAAGCTATCATTATTTTGCCACTATATTGGAAATTTTAATGATATGCCTTGGGGTTAGATAAGTTCCTGACAAAAGCTCACCTCTTCTCTGACATTATTTACTGATGCATTCTTTCCCACACGCATGTTTAGTACAGTTTCTCAAGACAAATGTCATTTTTTTTAAAGATTTTATTTATTTATTTGAGAGAGAGAATGAGATAGAGAGCATGAGAGGGGGGAGGGTCAGAGAGAGAGGCAGACTCCCTGCTGAGCAGGGAGCCCGACGTGGGACTCGATTCCGGGACTCCAGGATCATGACCTGAGCCGAAGGCAGTCGCTTAACCAACTGAGCCACCCAGGCGCCTGACAAATGTCATATTAAGAGGGAGCAGACATCCTTCAAGCCCTGAGAACATTGCTATAGTAATGTATAGGTAAAAGAAGCAAGGGATAGTAATTATTATCTCTTTCCATCCTTCCTTCCTTCCTTCTTTCCCTTCCTTCCTTCCTTCTTTCCCTCCTTCCTTCCTTCCTTCCTTCCATCCTTCCTTCCTTCCTTCACTCCTTTCTAAATAGTGGAGAGGTTCACCTTACTAGGAATAGTTAAGTTACCACAAAGACATGAAAGCAAAACAGAAAATACCTTTTAGTTCCAAAGCCCATATCAGTGTACTCAAACTAGGATATTTTTAACAGATAATTTATTTTCTATAATAAATGAGCTTGAGTCAATTTACATTCTTCACAAAAATAAAACATTGCAGTAAGTTTTCTAATTGTATAAAGTGATATTTGACATGTAACAGATACTACTCTCTGAAAGAAGAGTTTAATGGTGGGATTTGCTCCCTTGCAATCTCCCTTGGTGGGATTTGCTCTCTTGAAACGACTTACTTTGAATTCAATGACATTTTAGTGGCAAAAGTTCAGAGGCTTAACTGTAAGATCTACTTATAAAATAATTCTACACTAAGCTATAATTAACCATTATTCTTTTATTTTGTTAAAGAGTTATATCAGATCCAATAAATGTAAGAAGATTTAATTGTGTGCTTACATATGCATGGACAGTAAACATTGATTGCAAAATCAAATGTGGGTCACTAGGTCAATTTTCTCAGTAAATTGTAATTTACAGAATTACAAATTAATGGACTTATATCTGACTACATGGTTTATTAATGGAATTTTATTTCTGATTTGCCTCTATCCTTTAACAGTATTAAAAATATATTTAAAGCAAGGTACTACAGGAAAGGCACTAAATTTTGAGTCAAAAATGAATACCAAATTCTGTCATGAACAAAGAGATTATCAGTAGCTTCCTATATATTACAACAGAAATGCAATTTGTGATATGCTTTGTATCTTTTATGTATATGAATACATAATGTGATATATAGGTATATAGGTATGCATTATCCTGTCCTCCACTAGGACTAGCTTTTACTGATTGACACTTTGGCTTCAGACTCTTGGCTTCCAGTGAAAGACAATATAAGAAATAGTATTAAAAACTGTAATAGCTAAAAAAAATTGCAATAGCTAGAGAGATGTTGTTGAGATTATTACTCACTGAAGCATCCTATATAAAGTGCCACATAATAAATATTTTTTTATCTTATAGCCAGAAAAAGCTTTACACCCATTGTGAGCTGATTTTTTTTCTTATTATGTTCCTCATTTTACTTTGTCTACCTAGAAGATTACACCTAAATATGTAACCCAAATTCATTACATAGAGCACTATATTTTCCATGTTCTACTTGTACCTTCTAGTCTGTTTTATTTCTCTTGTACCTTCTAGTCTAACTTTTTAAATTTTACTCACTTCAATTTTTCTATTTTATTATATGTCTTGAAAGTGGAGTATAAATAAATAAATTTATATATTTTATTACTGACAACTATGACCCTGAACAAATCCCTTAATATCTAAATTTTCATTTTTCCATCTATAAAATAAAGGTAGTACTCACAGGATGTTGTAAAACTCAAAATAGATTATTTATAGCAGTATTTACAGGTCATTTTATAAATTAGGACTTATTACCTGTTCAAAGAGAGCAGTATTGAAATTTGTATTGGGTTCAGAACCTCAGTATTGGATATCTGCTACTGTTTTGGAGTGTCTTAAAACTTTCCTTTGAAAAACTATCCTTCCTGCTCCCTCACTACACAGCTCCAGAGGTCAACACACAACTCAGACCTGGCTAAAAAGCACCCCATGCTCCTGGCACATGACCCAAACTGGAACGAGGAAAGTCATACCTGAGATTTGCTGGAGCATAGGGAAACTGGTATTCTCATTTCACTGAAATTATTCACAATGAGATGATCTAAGTCTAGAGCTGTAAGAGGACATTGTTTTCACTTCAGGGAGAGTATACTTTAGAAGAAAACAAAATCAATGCAGAGGGAAGCAGATTTGAGAGAGACAGAGATGGTATTCTGATCACAAAGTTTGGGTCGTTTGATCCAACCATGCCTAAAGCCACCGGTACCTGCAAACACAGCATCATATGAGTTACGATCACTGTCTCTCGGGTTCACAATTTTAATTCAGGCAAATTCACAGGGCAGCAGAACTTATTTGGTCAACCTAAAATACTGTTTTAAAATATGTCCAGTCGGTACAGAAAATATAAACAAACTCATCAGCCAGAATATTTTAAAATAAGCCACCAAACCTGTGAGCAAAACGTTTGGGATTGTGAGAGGGAAAATCCTCTATACTGCAGTATGTTAATCCAGATTTTCTGAGAAGTAGATGCTAAAATGGGATAAAAAGTTCAAGGATTTCATTAATAGAAATTTCTGAGTGGAAAAAAAGGCGGGGGGGGAGAAAGTCGGGGGAAAGCATTATAGATTGCAGTGCAGCCTAGAATGTTCAGGAAGGCCACGAGAGAGACTTTGAATCCAAAGTTGGCCCAGGTCTCCCAGGAACTGGCCTGCCTTAGTATCCCTGCCAACCAGTCATGGACTGGAGGCAGTCATGGAAACAGGGTCTGGGCTCAGATGCAACAGTGGATTTCAGGGTGAGTGGCCAGAGCACTTGGTCAATTACACCCTGCAGTTTGAGGTCTGCCAAGGCACACTCTCATGGCTGACACCTATAGTGAGATCTTTTGGAACAGATGATACAACTAAGGCTAAAGCAGCAGTTAAATATGGTGTCAAGTGATAAATACTGAATCAGAGGAAGAACGGCAGGAACTAAGTCAAATTTTTTACCTGATAATTCAGAAACAAGAAATACTGATGGCTTCATATGGATTCTTGGCACTGGATCATATGGCATGATTAGTTATAAGAACAAATCTTTGCCTAACTTTTTTAGACGAAACTTGAGTAAACACTTTTTCTCCCCTTTCTGATCCCCTTATTTGTGTCTGTTTATCCTCCCAAAGTAAAAAGAATCATTATGACATGTCTAATACCAACAACCAAGGTAATAATCATGTTGTCATGATGTCAGGTCCAAACTTGTAATTCTCAGTTGTAATCTGCTGTTGTCAAGTCCCCAAAGCAGAGCACATTATCTATTTCTTTTATATCTTCCCTGAGTTCTCAGTAAAGTTTTAGGAATCCACTTCCAGAGCCTGCACAATACTCTGTTCCATTCTCATGAAATGATCTTCACTCAGGGTGTACTTAACAGCTATACTATCTGACTGGTAGAGGAGAGAATGGTGCAACACTCCAGGCAGAAAAGCAAGGCAATCAGTGAATGCTCTCAAAACGCCTCTTGCAATTAACTATTCCTGTGACAAAATTGCACCCTAAGGCTGAATGCACAGAGTTAGGACTGTTTTCTTGAATTCCAGCCTTCCATTACTCTTGATTCTTGATTCATTGGCATTTTTTACATTAATGCACTCACCATTGCCTACTGTTTCATGCCACTTCTATATCATCCATTAGGTGTGATGCTTTCTTACTTTTATATACTATGCAAAAAGCATTTTATCACTGTTTAAAACTCTTATTATGATCTCTTTAAATTCAATTTTAAAGTTGAGTTCTGGCAGTTTGATCCTATCATTTTAAGCCCCATTTAAAAAGAAAAGAAGCAAAAACATTTCAGAGGAAGATAATCTGCAAGCAGAGAAGGACAAATACATACACAGCACCAGAAGGAATCTTGCAGGTACAACATATGCACCAGATATTTAAAGCCCTGGTTTCAAAGCCAGACAATAAGAGTAGTACAGTGGTTAGGGGCTCTTGCTCTAAAGATAGGCTACCTGGGTTCAAATCCCCATGTATATACTTCCTAACTCTATAACCTTGAATAAGAAAATAGGGTTAGTGTTATTACCTACTTCTGAGAATGGTTTATGTGGATCAAACAAGAAAATCCTATACAGGAGTTTGGTATGATTCTGGCATGTATCAATGTTCATTTATTTTTTTGTTTTGTATAAAGTACTTTATAGCATGTGACCTGCAGCATTCAGTAGCTACTATTGTGCCCATAAGGACATGTGTACTTGTCAGGCCATATTTGCTGGTTTGGAGTTATAAAGTAACGGTCTCCATATTAAATCATGTTTAAAGATCCAGTCCAACTATTTATTCTGTCATCTATCAGTTAGAGCTGGTTGATAAGAGAATCCATTAGGTGTAGAAGCAAGGATCTAGCAGATATCCCATGCTGAAAGAATCTGCAGGAATTTAGGAGCCAGCTGCCAGGCCAAGTGCTAGTTAGATAGTAAAGAAGGAGTTTTTCTTGCTCTTCCTCCATTGCCAAGAGCCCAGGAAAACCGTGAGGAGCCAGAAGAAATACTGTGGAAATTTGAGATAGGCAGTTCAATGTCTTTTTTCTTCCTGATTTGCCTGGAAATAAGAAGCAGACTTCTCTTACTAAGAGAAGCTGGTGAGAAGGAATTTTTACTTTGTTGTTGTTGTTGTTTGCTCTTTGTTCTTCCTTTCCGGCTTTATTTATTTATCTATTTTTTTTAAGTAATCTCTATGCCCAACGTGGGGCTTAAACTCATGACCCTGAGATCAAGAGTTGCCATGCTCTACTGACTGAGCCAGCCAGGCACCCCCTTTCCAGCTTTATTGATATAATTGACATATGTCATTGTGTAAGTTGATGGCATACAACATGTTGGTTTGATGCACTTATAAATTACAGAATGATTTCCACCATAGAATTAGCCACACTTTCATCCCATCACATAATTACCATTTCTTTTTTGTGATGAGAGCATTTAAGATTTACTCTCTTAGCAACATTTAAGTAAATAACTCAGTATTATTAGCTATAACCACCATGCTGTACATTATGTCCCTAGAGTTTATTTGTCCTATAGCTAGAAATTTATACCCTTTGATCAATATCTCCCCATTTCACCCACCGTCAACCCCTGGTAACTACCATTCTACTCTTTGTTTCTCTGAGTTTGGCTTTTTTAGATTCCACATATAAATGATAACACAGTATTTGTCTTTCTCTGTCTGACTTATTTCACTTAGTATAATACACTCAAGTTTCATCCAAGTTGTCACAAATGGCAGAATTTCCTTCTTTCTCATGGCTGAATAGTATCCCATTGTATGTATGTGTGTGTATATGTATGTGTGTATACACATATATATGTATATATATGTGATTTATACATATATTACATTGATTTATCTATCAGTTCATTGACAAGCACTTAGGTTGTTTCCATATCTTGGTTATTGTGAATAATGCTGCAGTGAACATAGGAGTACAGATATCTCTACAAGATCCTGATTTCAATTCCTTTGGATATATACCCAGAAGTGGGATTGCTGGATCATATGGCAGTTCTATTTTTAATTTTTTGAGGAATCTCCATACTATTTCCCATTGTGGCCATACCAATTTACATTCTTAACAACAGTGCACAAGAGCTCTCTTTTCTCCAAACCTTCATCAACACTTGCAATCTCTTAGATTTTTGATGATAGTCATTCTAACAAGTGTGTGGTGATCTACTTGTGGTTTTGACTTAGATTTCTCTGATGATTATTGATGTCCAGAACCTTTCCATGTGCCTCTTGGTCATTTGTATGTCTTCTTTGGAAAACTATTCAGTTCCTCTGCTCATTTCTTATCAGGTTGTTTGGTGGTTTTGCTATTGAGTTATATAAGTTCCTTATGTATTTTGAATATTAACCCCTTATCAGATATAATGACTTGCACATATTTTTCTCCCATTCCATAGGTTGCTTTTCATTTTGTTGATTGTTTCTTTTGCTGTGCAGAAGCTTTTTAGTTTGATGTAGTACCACTTGTTTATTTTTGCTTCTGTGGTTTGCACTTTTGGTGTCTATCAAAAAAATTATTGCCAAGACCAATGTCAAAGAGCTTTTTCCCTATGTTTTCTTCTAGGAGTTTTACAGTTTCAGATCTTATGTTTAACTTTTTAATTCATTTCAAGTTTATTTTTCTGAGTGGTATAAGATAAGGGTCCAATTTCATTCTTCTACATAATAAGCGTGGCCATCCAGTTTTCCCAACACCATTTATTGAAAAGACTGTCCTTTCCTCATTGCATATTCTTGGCTTCCATATCAAATATTATATGTATGCATATGCAAAGGTTTATTTTTGGGCTCCTGACTCTGTTCCATTGAGCAATGTATCTGTTTTAATGCCAGGACCATACTGTTTTGATTACTATAGCTTTGCTGTATAGTTTGAAATCAGGAAATGTGATGCCTCTAGTTTTGTTCTTCTTTCTCAGGATTGCCTTGGCTATTTGGGGTCTTTTGTGACTCCATACAAATTTTAGGATTGTTTTTTGTATTTTTGTGGAAAATGTCATTGTAATTTTGATAGGGATTATATTAAATCTATAGAAGGAAACCATTTTTAATGCAAAGCTAGCTAAAGGACCCTATAGGCCTGATGCTAAAATCCCTCCTATAGTCCCCTCATCACGCTAACTGTTGAGAAGAAAGGATACCTTTTTATAATTTGCAGAAAATACCTATATGCAAAGTTGGCCCTGAGTCCTGAATCCCTACGTGTCTTTCTGGCCCCAATATTGTCTTATCTATTGTTGTTTTGTCTTAGTAAATTTCTAAATTTATTTCAGTAACTCCCTGCTACAATTCTAAATCAGGAATCTTCTCAGAGCAATGGAGAACTGGCCACTGCTTTTAAGCAAAGCTTTTAACATCTCTCCATTGGAAGTGAACAACACTCCATACAATGAGTGTTATTGCCACAGTGTAATTAGTCATTCAATACTGAAAAAATCTGCACAGTCAATCCCCAGGGCAGCACCCACCTCAAGATCATGGGGAATCATAGGAAGCCTACATCTGGGACTTTGGCTTACCCTTGCCATACTCCCCAAAAGTAGAGCCTGCTTCTATACTTTAACATTTAACTAAAAACCTACTTTCTCCAAGGCCCACCTGGATTTTTCTCACACTTTACTGATTTTAGGGTTCACTGCATGTTGTAACAGCTACATACTACTTCATTATAGACCTTCTACACACTTATTCTGAAGCCAAACTACCTGGAGTCCATTGCCAGTGTCACCAGTTACTGTGTGGCCCTAAATAAATTATTTAACAGTTTCTTCATCTGTAAAATGGGGATAATAATAGATGTAATTCATATGAGAATTGAATGATTCAGTATTTTAAAGTCTTAGAAAGTGCCTGGCACATGGTGAGCACTCAATAAATGTTGGCAGTAGTGACCACTGTCTGAGTCTCTTATTACAGGCTACCATGGTGTCCAGACCCACTGAGCTCCACATTCTGATTGGGTTGTTCTCCTCTAAGTCAATCTGGCTGTTCAACCAATCTGAACCAATCTGGTTGGTGTTCCTGGTTTCTGGGTCTGGATTCACCATTTATGGGTTCAATAATCATAATGGGTAATACCATCTCTCATATTTCATATAATTTTTATAAAGCCACAGACTTATTTTGTGGTGTTAAGATGAAAGTTGACTGTCTAATATGACATAATGGTAGAGTAATATGTAATAATTGGCTATACCTTTCAAATAGCAGTTAAAGGGAAAATTGGCTATGTTCTTTTAAACATTAATATTTATATTTTATTCTTTTAATTAAACATTTAACTTTAGTCCAAAGAGATGCCAACATAATTTGGTTTTGAGGGGTGCCTGGGTGGCTCAGTCAGTTAAGCATCTGCCTTCGTCTCGGGTCATGATCCCAGAGTCCTGGGATCGAGCCCCACATCGGGCTCCCTGTTCAGTGGGAAGCCTGCTTATCCCTCTCCCACACCCCCTGCTTGTGTTCCCTCTCTCGCTGTGTGTCTCTCTGTCAAATAAATAAATAAAACCTTTTAACAAAATTAAATTAAATTAAAAAATAAATTTAGTTTTGAGAATTCAAACTCCCAGAATTCATACTAGCCTTAAAGAAACTAAATGCAAATTTGCAAAATGACATGGCACATGTATAATTTTGCCTAGTATTCAATATAGCAAACTTACATACAATTATTTCATCAAACTAAAGGTAATTCCTTAAATATATTATAGATATTTATCATCCTAACAATATTTAGAACCACAGACTATGTAGGCATATATGGGTTGTTCCAGACCTGATCATGCTCTTTTACTTAGTCCTAGTAACACATCCTTAGTTGGTAGAGTACTGGGCTATCAGGTGTGTGACTTTAGGCAAGTATCTGTTTCCTCATCTGTAACAAGCAAATAACAGAATCTCTTCTCATAGGTGTGTTGTGGGAATTGAATGAGTTAATTCAATTGAATGAGTTAATTAATATTCCACCCCGGTGCCTGGAATAACAAATGTTAGCATTCGTCATCATCTTCTTCTTCCAACCACCCCAATAACTCACATCTATGTAGTACTTTGTAACTGACAAAATAGAAGAACTAGTGAGGTAAAAAAGCAAACCTTCAATCACCTGACCAGAATATTCAGTGCCTATAACTGGAAAGAATTTAGGCAAATAAAGAAACCAGAAGATGCTCAAAAGGATTTTCTGCTAGAGAATGTTGAGGGGGGTGGATTTTCTTTTTGGCAGCACTGCCTGATATAATTTCACAAAGATGCAAATGATAATATTAGACTATCCTCTAAGAAGAGCAGGAGAGCATATGAGCACTGGATGTTTCAGAAGAATAAGGGTAAAGGGGAGAACTGTATATGGAACATGACTGCCGGCAACAAAGAGGCAAACAGAGCCTATTGGCCTTTCACTGTGGTGAGTCTGGTTGAATAAGCACTCCAGAAGTTTACAGCAGTAGTTCTCAAAGTGTGATCTCTGAACCAACAGCCTCAGCTTCACCTGGAACTGGTAAGAATCACAAGTTCTCAGGCCCTACCCCAGACCTACTGAATCAGAAACTCTGAGATTAAGTCCAGCTGTTCTGCTGCAAGTTCAGTCTTAGAACCACTAGCTTACAATATACTCAAAAAAAAAAAGAGAAGCAAGAAGATACAACCTACTTTAAGTACTCCATACAATGATGCAATTCCCAGGGAGCTACTGGGGTACACTGGAAGGTCATTTACCCCAACTCAGAATAGGAGGTGAGCCTGAGATAAATTTTCAAATATGAGTGTGAATTAATCAGGTGAAGTAGGAATAAAAGATTAGATTAGATTCCAGATCTCTACACTTTTACCAAACACTGAACATAGCTCCACCATAAATAGTTAATAGTTAATATTTGTTAAGCACTCCTTATTTGCCAGGATTTATATTAAAACCTTTACAAGCATTATTATGCTTAACACTTAGGACATCCCTATATGAAAAGTAGTAGTATTATGCCTACTTTGTTGAAAGGAAACTGAGGTTTAGAAAGTAAATGTTCCTGGCAAGATGGGCAGGAAAATGTGGATCAAGAGTACATATGGAGGATGAGAGGAGGTAGACTTCCCTGTAGTCACAGAAGGGAAAACGGTGAGTGCAGAGGGGATAGGTTCATAGATTTGGTCTACAAATGTCATCCACCGGGTAAAAGGCAATGCGGAGACTTAAGCTCAGTCTGCCAGCAGAGTCCATGATGCTAACCACTTTATTTTGCTGTTTAATTACATTTACCATATTGAATTATAATTGCCTGTCTGCCCCCCTCATTAGATGGGGAGCTCTTTAATCTCTGAATTCCAGCCAAGGTCTGTGTACATAATAGACTCTCAATTTTTATTAAATTTGTAAATGAATTAATAAATAAATGATGACACTAAACCCATTTGTGTGGCTTTTTTTAAGAATGGGGTAAGGGATAGCTGCAATTAGGTTTTATATTTTTATTCTAATTTTAGGAAAATCTGGCCATAATTTTAGGCCTGGTGAACATGATTTATCTACAAGGAATCCTTTTTTTTTTCCTTTTACATTTTGGTTCAGATCCACTGAAAAAGAGTGTTTGTGAATGTAATGGACAGTCTGGTTATCATTCTAACCACCATTCTACCCCATATCCATGATGTTACACCCAGGTGGTTCTAGAAAAGCTGGCTTGGACACTAGACCCAGGAATGGAGTACATAACCTAGTCTGAGCTAATCATTGCATTCCACCCTCTCTGCACTACTGTCAGTTCATTCATGAGCATGTGATCTAGGCTAACACAATCAGAGAAAATCTCAGGCCTTATGCTGGATATTCTGGTATACAGATAATCTCTATTTCTTTGAAGTATGTGATATGCAGGTGCAATAACTGGAATTGTTTTTTTAAATGTTTTTTTTTTGTTTTGGGTTTTTTTAAAAGATTTTATTTATTTGAGAGAGACAGAGTGAAAGAGAGAGCGCACAAGAGGGGGGAGGGCCAGAGGGAGAAGCAGACTCCCCACCGAGCAGGGAGCCCAACACGGAACTCGATCCCAGGACTCCAGGACCATGACCTGAGCCAAAGGCAGTCACCCAACCAACCGAGCCACCCAGGTGTCCCAATAATTGGAATTGTTGCTGCCACTTTACTATCATGAAGAAAGCAATCTGAGGAAGAAACAGACATACAGAGTAGGGTAGAACCAAAATAATTTTATGAATCAGTGTCCTCATCAAACTGCCTGACATCCAAATTACTTCTGGATTTCTCCATTTTGAAATAAGTTCCTTATTATTTTGGCCAGTCTGTGCTGATTTTTTCCTTTAGCTAGATAACTGATACCGTAAAACTCTTAGTAGGTCCCAGTTTCTGCATTCTTTCTCTTTCAACAATTAGAAAATATATGTATTTTGGGGGGTGTTGAGTTTTCTAAGTTCTTTATAGAGTTTCGATACTAGCCCTTTATCAGATGTCATTTGCAAATATCGTCTCCCATTCTGTAGGTTGTCTTTTCATTTTATAGATTGTTTCCTTAGCTGTGCAGAAGCTTTTTATTTTGGTGAAGTCCCAATAGTTTATTTTTGCTTTGGTTTCCCTTGCCCCAGGAGACATATCTAGTAAGAAGTTCCTACAGCTAATACCAAAGAGGTTACTGCCTGTTTTCTCCTCTAAGATTTTAATGGTTTCCTATCTTACATTTAGGTCTTTATCCATTTTGAATTTATTTTTGTGTATGGTATCCAGTTTTATTCTTTTGCATGTGGCTGTCCTGTTTTCCCAACATGATTTGTTGAAGAGACTACAATTGCACTACTAGGTATTTACCCAAAGAATACAAAAATACTAATTCAAAGGAATACATGCACCCCGAGGTTTATAGCAGCATGATTCACAATAGCCAAATTATGGAAACAGCCCAAATATCCATCAACTGATGAATGGATAAAGATGTGGTGTGTGTATATATCTACACACACACACACACACAATGGAATCTTGTTGTTTGCAATAACATAGATGGAGCTAGAGAGTATTGTGCTAAGTGAAATAAGTCCAAAAAAGACAAATACCGTATGATTTCACTCATATGTGGAATTTAAGAAACAAAACAAATGATCACAGGTGGAAAAAAGAGAGAGGCAAACCTTCCAGGGTTCTGGGTCCAGCCTTTCCACCCCAACCAGTGCCAGGTGGCCTGCTACTAACAGAAAGACATTGCTGAGTCTAACATCATCCTAGCAGTTTCTAAGTTATATCAGAAGCCGGTTACTTAACCGCCTTCAAATCTTTATAAACAAAGTTGTCCCAAAATACTCCTGTAGCAAAAAAGAGGAGAGCTTTGGCATTTCTGCTTTTTTTCTTTTTTTCCTTTTCTTCTTTGGATGAATTAAGAATGTGAAAATATGGGGCGCCTGGGTGGCTCAGTTGTTAAGCGTCTGCCTTCGGCTCAGGTCATGATCCCAGGGTCCTGGGATCGAGCCCCGCATCGGGCTCCCTGCTTCGCAGGAAGCCTGCTTCTCCCTCTCTCACCCACCCTGCTTGGGTTCCCTCTCTCGCTGTGTCTCTCTCTGTCAAATAAATAAAATCTTTTTAAAAAAAGAATGTGAAAATATATGTTGAATATAGCTCAGTCACTAAAAATAGCAGTGCAGCTACTATCTAAGATGCAATTGCATTGGTCTATTTAATAAAACAGATCCGTCATAAGCAATAGAAATTCTATGCATTAAAAAAGTCAAAATTTTCTGTGTTGTTTTATTTAAAATCTATAATGCTTGGGTGCCATTGTGGCTCAACCACTTAAGTACCCAACTATTGGTTTTGGCTCAGATCATGATCTCATGGGTCATGGGATAGAGACCTGCATGGGGCTCCATGCTCAGCTTCGAGTCTGCTTGAAGATTCTCTCCCTCTGCCACTCCCCTTACTCGCACTCTCTCTCTCAAATAAATAAATCTTTATTTTTTTTATTTTTTTTAAAGATTTTATTTATTTAGTTGACAGAGAGAGACACAGCCAGAGAGGGAACACAAGCAGGGGGAGTGGGAGAGGGAGAAGCAGACTCCCCGCTGAGCAGGGACCCCGATGCGGGGCTTGATCCCAGGACCCTGGGATCATGACCTGAGCTGAAGGCAGACACTTAAAGACTGAGCCACCCAGGTACCCCAATAAATAAACCTTTAAAAAAAATCTCTAATGCTTCATGTGTGTTCATCTTGTATCCATCCACAAAATTATAATGACCTAGAAGACAAGTATGTTATCTTCTGTGTTTTATTTAAGTAGCCCTTATTATTTAATTATAGTTGACTTGGAGGTAGAAGTAGGCAGGGAGTTGGGGGGAGGGAGGAGGCGCAACTTCCCTGGAAAAAAATGTGTAGAAAAATCCTCACTAGCTTGTAAAGAGACTTTTGGATAATGATATGACTCTTAGAGTGGACTTCTTGAGCAGTTTGGCTAGTTGCATTTATTAGCAACATTCAATCTCTCAATAAACATTTAGTGAGTACTTACATATATGTATGTACTAGACATTGCTAGATAGAAGGGATACAAGGTGAAAGAGAACCATGGCCTTATTTTATCCCTGTGTCATGAGTCTCCCTCCGCCTACATAATTATTCTTCCTTTAGGTGTTCTCCAAAGCACCAAGACTCCAACTGAAAGTGAAATGCCAACAAAAGTTGAAGATGCTAGATGAAGGAAGACAGCAGAACTCTAGCTAAAAGCTTCAGTTTATATTAAATTGTTCTTGGGGCAAAAAGTTTTAACATTAAGATCTTACATTAAGGCATTTGAATCTGACAAATGCCTGGTATACTTAACATGGGGTGATTGAGGGAATCCTGCAGTCTATGATTGTCAGTGACATGAGAAAATTAAAGTAGACAGAAGAATCAGCTTAACTTTCAGTGCCATTTTTACCTCATTACTTCAGAATTTTAATTCTGTTGAGGTCAAATTGAGTTCTGCTATGAGAAATTATAAAGCAGCATTATTACACAACACCACTTTTGATAACTATAAGGAAAACACAGATGCTGTGAATCTCTGATGCCATGTTTTCTTCTGTAAAGAACTATTATAATCAATAGGAAATAGGTAGTAAGCAGGCATTTTATTTGGGATAAAATATACCTACTATAATCTGATAAGAAGAGCTATAGATTTTACATAATTCCATAGTCTGTTATTTCTACCCATACAAAATATAGTTGAGATAAGAAGTTAGCTAGTCCAAATGGCTCAAAACCATTTGGTAGTCACTAACGCAATTTCTTTTGTTTTCTCACAAAAACACTCAAGAGGAAAGCAATAAAAATTCATAATAGCCTTGAAAACTAAAACTGAAAGACAATCTAATGCCAGAATCCTAGAAGAAAGTATAGTAGTTATAGTGGAGAATGGAGCTAGACAAAGAAAAAAGTACCCAGATTGCATCTCGTGCCATACAGCATGGTGGTCAAGAATATGAACTCCAGATCACACAAAGCTGTATTTGGAGTTCATCGTTACCTAGGTGATCCTCGTAAATTAAAATCTGTAAAATCATCTCTTCTGTAAAATGGAGATAGTAACAGCACCATTATTATGGACTGAATTGTGACCCCCCTACTCCCCAAAAATTCATATGTTAAAGCACTAATCCCCAAAGTGACTATATTTGGAGGACCTTTAAAGTAGTAATACGGTTAAATGTGGTCATAAGTATGGGGCTCTAATCCAATAGGACCTGCATCCTCATAAGAAGAATGGATCCCAGAGATGCATATCCAATAGAAAGGTCATGTGAGCACACAGTGAGAAGGTAACCATCTCCACGCCAAGGAGAGAGATCTCAGGAGAAAACAACTCTGCCAACACCTTGATCCTGATTCCAGTCTCCAGAATAAATTTCTGTTGTTTAAGACACTTAGTCTGTGGTATTTTATTAAGGCAGCCCTAGAAAACAAACACAACCATCCTCATGGAGTGTTTTGAGAACCAAATGAGTTAATGACTATAGAGCCTGGAACAAGGTAAATGCTTATGAACATTTGTTTCTGTTATTGTTAATTCATAAAGAGAGACCAGGTGGAAAAGGATGGTAGGATACTTCCTACATCCCTCATTCCCAAAATCCCTTTAGGAAATTAGCCAAGAAAGATTAAGCCCCTGCTTTTGATGACAAGGAGTGGGTTGGGGCACATTTTAAGAAAATTAAGACCTAGTCCCACAGCATGAAGCTACTGCCATGCATACCTTTCTTGTTCAGACAACAGAGATTCAAATTTAATTCTTAGTTTCCCAGCACCTACAACATATATGAGTGTCCAACAGCAGCTAACCAATGGTCCAGAGGGAGTCCCCTATATTAATCCACAATCAGTCACATTCTTTTCACAGAATGAATTCCTAACAGCTAGAAATTTCCAGCCCTGGACCCAAGGGAAAGATGGAAAGTTGGGACCAGAGGTGGAATCATTGTTTTCCCCTCCACTGTATTAAGAGCCTCTCTCTTGGGGCACCTGGGCAGCATCTACCTTTGGCTCAGGTCATGATCCTGGGGTCCTGGGATGGAGCCCTGCATCCGGGCTCCCTGCTCAGGGGGGTCTGCTGCTCCCTCTCCCTCTGCCCCTTCCCTTGCTTGTGCTCTCTTTCCAACTCTCTCTCAAATAAATAAAATCTTTAAAAAAAAAAAAAAGAGCCTCTCTCTTTGAAACCTCCTAGTGGAATTGCTCACGTAGGTGGGTTATATGTGGGATAAACTGCCCATCTCTCCACTGCTCACCCACTCTCTCTTCTTCATTTCTCTCACTCAGGAAAAAACTTGTGTTAACTACCATCTATATGCACACCTAGAAATAGTGTATAGATACATCAAAATATTAACAATTGTTTCCTAGCATTTATAGAATTATCAAAGCTTCTTTTTAAATTTTTTCTTTTTTGTACATTTATATCTGTTAATTTTGTACAACAAATATGTGCTATTTGCATAATTTTTAAAGTTATTTTAAAAGTAGAATATTTGAGAATGCCTGGCTGGTTTAGCCAGTGGAGTGTGCAACTCTTGATCTCAGGGTTGTGAATTTGAGCCCCACATTGGGTATAGAGATTACTTAAAAAAATAAAAATCAAAAAAATCTTTATTAAAAAAAATAATAGGAACACCTGGGTGGCTCAGTCAGTTAAGCGTCTGGCTTTGGCTCAGGTTATGATCCCAGGGTCCTGGGATCGAGTCCTGCATTGGACTCCTTGCTCAGCAGGGAGCCTGCTTTTCCCTCTGCCTGCCGCTCCCCCTGCTTGTGCTCTCTCTCTCTCTCTGACAAACAAATAAAATCTTAAATAATAATAATAAAATAAAGTAGAATTTTTTAACCTTGGGCTTTTATAGAAAATTCATATTCTCCTGAAAAAAATAAAACCCTTCAATACTGATTATTTGAACAACTAAAGAATTACAGTGAAGTTTTTATTTATTTGCACTTAGTCATCTCCCCAAAAATTGTTTTGATTCTCTGTGGTAGTTTGTATGTGCAGATTTAATTTTAAAAACCTAGATTCTTTTTTTTAAGATTTTATTTATTTCTTTAATTGACAGAGAGAGAGACAGCGAGAGAGGGAACACAAGCAGGGGAAGTGGGAGAGTGAGAAGCAGGCGCCCTGCTCGATCCCAGGACCCAGGGATCATGACCTGAGCTGAAGGCAGTCGCCTAACTGACTGAGCCACCCAGGCACCCCAAAAACCTAGGTTCTTAAACTGCCACAAACATAGGCCATTTCCCAAGCATATCTCTTCTTCAATTTTCCTGCCTGTAATTCACAATAATGCTTCAATAACATGTTTAAAGCCATCACCCAAGGTCTAGCTATTTCAGCATGAGTCACTCAACCACAGAAACTGAATTTTGATGGAGTTGAACAAGGATATTTTGAGATACTATGTTTAATATCCACGTATAGATGATTTCTCAGATTGTTTAAATCTGGAGATCGTCCTTGAGAGCCTTACTTACCCTTGTGAGATCCTACTGGATTTCCAGCATGCTCAAGGCCATTCCGGCTGCCCCATGCAAGTGACTTCCATTCACTGACTTTTCTCAAATCCTCTTCTCTCCTTTCAAGACTTGGCTTGTTTGGGTTCTTAGCCTAAAAGATCTTACTCTCCTAGGGAAATGAAAATATCCTTCATACTGTAGGATATGAATGATCTCAACAGAAGATAGGTAGTAAGTACATTTTGTACATGGATGCTATGTTTTATGTTTTATTAATCTTTTACCCATATAGTACTTTGCACATTTATGTATGGTATACAGTAGGTACTCAAGAGGTGAAGTGAAGAATTATAGAGAAAATACATAAGATATTTTCCCCAAAATTTGGCCTAAAATATAGAAATTTTTCTTCATTACAAAGCTATTCCCTTGTTTCCGATGACCTTGAACAAACCTTTTTCTCTAAACATACTTACTACACCTTACCTCAGGGAAGCATCAAGCCCCAAATAGAACACAGCAGAGCCTGGCTCTACTGCAAATAAACACACTCTTAATCATTTCAAACGACTAACTCCCTTTAGTACAGTAATCTACACACAGTATACACTCAATAAATGTTAGAGATTATGATTAATAGTATGACCATTAAAGGCACACAGTAATCAATAAACACTGTTGAATAACTTAATTTAACGACAAATTGAGAGTGTATAGCTAACAAAAAATAAATGATTTTTTTTAAATCTGGAGTTATTTTCTCAATGTGTGCTGTTTGACATTTCTAAATCACCATCTAAAATGTGTTTTCTCTTCAAACCCTGTATTTAAAAAAAAAATGTGTACTTTTATCCAATATCAAAGAAAGTGTTCTATTTTCAGACATCAGAGAGAAATTATAATTAAAATAAGAGATTATTAGACTTCTGGCAAAATCATTTGTTGTCAAATGTACCAAAGCAATAACTTAAAACTCATCAAGAAGACCTAATCAATTATAAGCTAAAATTAGCAACTGCAGATTTTAATACAAATGCTCCTCCATTTGTGTTTTTTTTTATTTCTCTGTCTTTGCTGAGAATTTATTAGCAGTATATCTTTTGCTTATTCATTATTTTCTTTTTTAACATTTTTATTTAAATTCAATTAATTAACATATAATGTATTATTGGTTTCAGGGGTACAGGTCTGTGATTCATCAGTCTTATATAATACCCAGTGCTCATTACATCACATACCCTCCCCAATGTCTATCACCCAGTTACTCCAACCCTCCACTCCCCTCCCCTTCAGCAACCCTCAGTTTGTTTCCTATGATTATTCCTATGATTATTATCTTATAGTTTGTCTCCCTCTCTGGTTTCGTCTTGTTTCATTTTTTTCCTCTCTTCCCCTATGACCCTTTGCCTTGTATCTTAAATTCCACATATCACTGGGATCATATGATAATTGTCTTTCTCTGATTGACTTATTTCACTTAGCATAATACCCTCTAGCTCCATCCATGTCATTGCAAATGGCAAGATTACATTTTTGATGGCTGCGTAATATTCTAGTGTGTGTGTGTGTGTGTGTGTGTATGTGTGTGTGTGTGTGTGTGTATGTACCACATCTTCTTTATCCATTCATCTGTCGATGGGCATCTGGGCTCTTTCCATAGTTTGGCTATTGTTGACATTGCTGCCATAAACAAGGGGGCGCAGGTGCCCCTTCAGATCACTGCATTTGTATCTTTGGGGTAAATACCCAGTAGTGCAATTGCTGGGTCATAGGGTAGCTCTATTTTCAACTTTTTGAGGAACCTCCATATTGTTTTCTAGAGTGGCTACACCAGCTTGCATTCCCACCAACAGTCTAGGAGGGTTCCCCTTTTACTGCATCCTCACCAACATCTGTCATTTCCTGACTTGTTAATTTTAGCCATTCTGACTGGTATGAGGTGGTATCACATTGTGGTTTTGATTTGTATTTCCCTGATGCCAAATGATGTGGAGCATTTTTTTCATGTGTCTGTTGGCCATTTGTATGTCTTCTTTGGAGAAATGTCTGCTCATGTCTTCAGCCCATTTCTTGACTGGATCATTTGTTCCTTGGGTGTTGAGTTTGATAAGTTCTTTATAGATTTTGGATACTAGCCCTTTATCTGATATGTCATTTGCAAATATCTTCTCCCATTCTGTCAGTTGTCTTTTGGCTTTGTTGACTGTTTCCTTTGTTGTGCAAAAGCTTTTTATCTTGATGAAGTCCCAATAGTTCATTTTTGCCTTTGTTTCCTTTGCCTTTGGAGATGTGTCTAGTAAGAAGTTGCTGTGGCCGAGGGCGAAGAAGTTGCTGCCTACATTCTTCTCCAGGATTTTGATGGATTCCTGTCTCACATTTAGGTCTTTCATCCATTTTGAGTCTATTTTTGTGTATGGTGTAAGGAAATGGTCCAGTTTCATTTTCCTGCATGTGGCTGCCCAATTTTCCTAACACCATTTGTTGAAGAGACTATCTGTTTTCCATTGGATATTCTTTACTGCTTTGTCAAAGATCAGTTGACCATAGAGTTGAGGGTCCATTTCTGGGTGCTCTAATCTGTTCCATTGATCTATGTGTCTGTCTTTGTGCCAGTAGCATACTGTCTTGATGATTACAGCTTTGTAATAGAGCTTGAAGTCCAGAATTGTAATTTTCCTAAAGGCTAGATCAATTAAACATGATTTATCACAAAATAGTAATAGCAGAATATTTGCAAGGACCCACCTAAGATGTTTTCTTGCACAAATTTGAAAATATATCTCTTTTCCTGGCTTTGAAGAATAGCCCTGACTATAAAAACGTGTCATTCTCTAAATGAAAAAGTATTTATTTATCATGTCTCTGTGTTTTTATCAATCTTACTGGTCTTACTTTCCTTCTTCCTTTAAGGATGGTAAAATAATTGAAACATCAATTCGGCAAATTAAATACCTTATGCAAAATATTACTGTGCATACTTATTTAACAATGGATCTCTACAACACATACACTTATGAACACAAATATTATATATATAACAATTTATCATACAACGTGATCTTACATCATTACACGGTTAAGACTCAAATCGGATGGACTATACCATCAGTGTTGGAGGAGATCACATTTTAAATCAATTGCTTTCTGTAAAACTTAATATATTCACAAGTGATAAAGTTGAGTTGCTTTTTTTTTTTTTAAAGATTTTTATTTATTTATTTGAGACAGAGAGAATGAGAGAGAGAGAGCACATGAGAGGGGGGAGGGTCAGAGGGAGAAGCAGGCTCCCTGCTCTGCAGGGAGCCCGATGTGGGACTCGATCCCGGGACTCCAGGATCATGACCTGAGCCGAAGGCAGTCGCTTAACCAACTGAGCCACCCAGGCGCCCCAAAGTTGAGTTGCTTTAATAATCACTTGGTATTTGCTTTTTGTATACACTTCACTTGATTTCAAATTCACCAATTTTGATGAATGACTTTTTAATGAAAATGAAATAATGTTCATAAGAAAATATCCATTGAGATTACAAAAAAATACATAAACCTGTGAAACACCTGTGTTCCAATGTTCTGGCTTATTTTCTCTTATACCCTTTTCTAGAAATCTCTCTTGCTCAGTGGCATCAGCTAATATCCATAATAATAAATTAACATTGAATTGTTATAGAAGGTCTTGAAAATAAAATATATAAGGGCCCAAAGAAGAACTTCTAACTGTATCTTAGTCATCATTGTGGCTATCAATAGAATTGTACTCATTCACTCATTCCATCACCAATACTCTGAATGTCAGTAAATATGTGCCATGTTCTGCACCAACCACTGGGATAAACAAAGAATAAGACCTGGTTCCTTCTCCTAAAAGGTTTAGAGGCTACCAAGAAATATGGGTCATAAGGGGATTACAGTAAACATACCATAAATGTTTGATAAGAGGCTGCAATTCACTTGAGAGGCAATGAGTCGGGTAGATTTGAGCAACAAATGCCTGTCCCAGGCTGTCACCTGTTTCACTTTCTTATAAGGATAGCTCTCAATCCATTTTTCTAAATACTGGAATACAATATCAAAGAAGAGTTTACTCAGAAATGAATCAGGTGTAAAACTAAATATTTATTTGGGATTACTGAGGATCTAGTTCTCCTTTGTTAAAACTCTTTCATATTAACATAAGTACTTTAATTGACAGCCCCCTCATTAGCCCACAAATCCAGGGAATGATGGTACCCTAAGAGACCAATGAAAAATTAAACTAATGTAACTGTCTAAAAAAAAAAATCCAGTTTTTAAGTATATAAAATCTATTTTGGATGAAGTAATCTAATGTGTACACGCGCATATGTGTGCATGTACATGTGACTAATTCAAATGCGCAATAGGAGTTCCCATCTTCTGGGTCATTTCACCAAGTTCTATTGCCCCTTTTTGCTTCTACTATAATGACTGACAATAACACCAAGTACCTGATTCATATTGTTCTGGATTAGTGGGTACTTGCCTTCAGTCACATTATGTTCTTATGTTTAATAGCAATAAATTATTAATTCTCTTTAAAATATTTTAAATTGCTCAGGTTTAAAGAGAAACGTGTAAGAAGACAAGCTTTTTCTTACTTATTTATCTTGGTTTACCTAAATCATCATCATATTTTGAACAACTTTTGAGATAGTAAGTTTTATTTTAATTTTTAGCTCTGTGTATGATTGAAATTGTAGGCTCATAAACAAAATGGAACTAAGCCAAAAAAGTTGCTATTTAATTCTATCTAAAAACATCAGTGCCCTTAAGTAGTAGCTGAACAAACATTTGCATTTCTTCCAGATTTTGAGAAACAGATCCTTATAATTACTTCAATATTTACCTGATAGTATATAGATATCTTCTATTTTTTCTCATTATGATTAAATTAGACACGTATACCTAATAGCCAGGCAATGGAGAGAACTAAAATCTGATTCTTTCTCTCTGTGACTCAAGAAACACACTTAAACTTTCTTCTTTCATATTGTAAAAAGTGGAGTGAAGAGAATTTTAAAAATCTCGAGGTTGACTTTCATCTCTTCTGCATTTTTAGTCATTTTTTTAAAAAATTCATTATATACTAGGCACTGTGCTGTAAACTAAAACTGCAAAGGTGAATAAATAATACATGGTCCCTGCCCTAAGGAGTTCATAGTCTATCAGGGGAGAAAGACTTATAAACATAATTGTAGTTCTATTGAAAAGAACAATAATGGTTAATATTTAATGAATCCTAAGTATGTGCCAGGTTCTGTGCTAAGTATTTTGCATGTATTATTAATTTTTTTGTCCACAATAAAATAATCATTAAGGAAATACCATCATTACCCACATTTCACAAATGAAGACAATAAAGATGAGAGTTTGTGTGACTTGACCAAAGTCACATAGCTCAAAATGAGGAGGCAAATCTGAGATTTGAATTCTGGTGGCCTGACTTCAGGGCCCATGGCCTTAACCATTAAGTATACTACATCCAAGAGTAGGAATAATAGTACAGAATGTTATACAGACATAAGTAAAAACAACTAGGGATGTATTGTTGGGATAATCTATTTTACACATATTTTCCTAAGATTGTTTTTAATAGTGTCCCTCAAAATATCTCACGAGGATGATAATTATATTGTCATTCTATTCACAGAGGAGGTTGCATTTGAGCTTATATCTAAAAAAGCAAGAAGAAATTAGCCAGCTGGACAATGGGTTGTTCAGGCAGGAAAGAGCCTGCTCCAGGCAAAGGAGATACATAGCACCAAGGAAAGGAAATGGAATACAGCTCAGGAAGGAAGGGCCTGCCAATAGATCTTAGCCCACCCCTAACTAGCTGCAAATATTGTCTGCACCACAGTTAGAGCAAGCTTTTAAAAACCAACAATATTGGGCATCTGGGGGGCTCAGTCAGTGAAGCAGCTGCCTTCAGCTCAGGTCATGATCTCAGGGTCCTGGGATCAAGTTCTGCATCGGGCTCCGGGAGCCTGCTTCTCCCTCTGCCCCTCCCCCTGCACACACTCACTCTGTCTCTCAAATAAATAAAATCTTTTTTAAAAAAACCAATGATATTGTTCCAATCCTCTGACAAAATCCTGGCAGAGACTTCCCATTGCTCGTAGAATGAAGCCCGAATTCCACACCATGACATACAAGGCACTCCGGGGTCAGACTGCCCTCCTTTCCAGCCTTATCATGTACTTCTCAGCCCCATGCTCACTGTACCCCAGGCATACTCTCTCCTCCGTGGACAACTTCAAGGCGTTTCTCATGATTTCCCAATTCCTCAGAGAGGAACTTTCATACCTAAAGTAGTCCTCCCCACTTGCCATCGTCACTGGATTATCTACCCCAGCACCCTGTCTGCATCCCTTATAGCTTCATCTCATCAGTTAATTATTTTGTGTATTTATTGGTCATCTGGTTCTGACATTCCAGCCCTCAAGAGCAAGAGCCTTGTCTGTCTTGTTCACACGTACATTGTTCCTACCGCCAGGGTGACCTGCAACATACAGTTGTTTCATGAATTTTAACCAAATGAATGAAGTGTTAAGTACTACACTCAATGTATTACACTTCTTAGAGTACTTGCGTTTTTAAAGAAGATAAAAATAGAGGGCAATGTCTAACACATGGGAATGATCCTCAAATGTTAAATTTGAAGGCACAGGTGGGAAAGAGACTCTTCTAAATACTTCAGTCTTTTCCTGACGATATAATCGATTTTGCCTACCACTTAATTGACATAGCCATCAGTAAGGACACCCACAATTGCTACAACTATCACTGCCACCAGCTGTTGAGTTAGTTCCACTGTATGCCAAGTACGTTACATATATTATTAACTAGTCTCTTATTTGCTTTGGGGTAGTGATATCTTGCTGGTCCTTTCATTGCGTTGACACTTACTAAGGACTTAAATATTGAAATAAGAAAAAAATGGCTACATGTCTGATTCCTAATATACCTATGAGAATAGTATAGGAATCAGAAAACTTATTTCTCTTGAGAAGTAAATATTACACAATTTTAAACATTACATATACTAATATCATTGGCACTCTCAGTAAGCCAACAAAGACATAATTATCTTTAGTGTATTTTAAGGTACGATATTTTTAACTCTCACTCAAGTAAATTACAAAACAGACTGACAAGTGTATAAACAAAACAATGAAAAGTTTTAAGGGTATGTGATACACAGGAGGTTATCTGGGAGTGTTATCAAAATGAGAAAAGCCTGTTAAGATAATGAAAATTGGAATTATATCAGGAAGCAAAACACATTAAGAAAAGCATAAGAGTTTTTTAATGAATTTTAAGTCTTTCCCCAGCCTTTGTTGTTATTTGCTAACATGCTTTGTGAAGGTTGAAAACTAAAGTTGATTTTCTCATTAGCTTCATTGTTTTCCACTGGCAGATATCAATACTCTCTTTCTGGACCCTCATTTCAGAAATACAGAGAACTAAAGTGATTATGGTAGTTATATTCCCCTCAGAGTACTTACATACACAACATCATCACAATGAAGTCAAAATAGCTTAGTGTATAATGCATATTACCTACAGAAACAATTGTGAAAAGAAGAGGCATTTTGTGATAGTGACATTCTAAGAATTTTCCTCATTATTATCATATAAATATTTCTACTGAAAAAATTCAGGTGGAACAAAATAATTTAAATAGCCAACCTTCAGTTGCCTTTCCATTCTTGAAATACCAGATAATCAACATAACAGCAGTAAATAATGACTGACCATCTGTTACGCATATGCACTATATTTAAACTCTGAGGATACAAAGAATTTTAGGCAAGGCCTCTAACTGAGAAGCTAAACACAGAACATATATGCATATGCAATAAACAACAAATCAACCAGAGGATTTAGGTGAGAAGGGAATTAAGGCATAAAAGGAAAGAGTAAGATCTTCAGGATCAGGCAGACCTTAGTTTAACTAGAATGAGCTCAGAAAGGATACTTAGCTTTTATTAATAAAAGTAAAAAAAAAATAAGGATTAACCCAGAAATTAAACCAGTTAATGTATGTAAACTACTTGGCATATAATAAAACTCAGCAAATAGTGGCCACAGCTTTAGTAGGGGTAGTGGATGACCTTGCTAATGATTATGGCATTTAGGTGGTAGGTTACAGAAGATATAGACAGTTTTTAACACAGCCTAGAAAATCTGGAGGCCTCGCACCTGTCACATCTGACATGATGACGCATCCCACACCAGCCACCCTTTATCTCCAGAGTATATCTGAGATGTCCCCAGGCTATGCTGAAAAGTATCAGTATCACACACCCTGAAACGTGGGTGTTTCCAGGCTGTGTTGCTGTGTGCTCTGGAAACACAGTTACACGGCTTGTCCAAGTATGCCAAATACAAATTAATAATAAGGGGCTTAATTCTCCCTGTCAAAATGGGGAAAGAGATCCCTCTACGTCTGTTTTCTCAGAGTATTTACCTTAGAATACTTGTGAGTATTTTCTCATCTCTTTAAAAGGTATCCCTTTAAAGACTACATAGGTCTTTTGTCAGCTGGCCTTTTTTTTTCTTTTCTCTTTTTCAGAGTTATGCCCCAGGAATATCTTTTTCAAGAACCTGAGAGCCATCTTTTTGAAATATAAATATCAAAAGAGATAATTTCTCTACCTCCCAGTCCCTATGGGAGGATAGGGACATAACCTCAGTGGTACTTTGCTCCAATTTACAAAACTCTCTCTTGTCATGAAGATATGAGAAGTTTGTTTTTCCTCTGGATGAAACCAACAAGGTAACAGATAATCATCTCAATTATCAGATGCAGTTAGGAAGAACTATATGACAAATGGCACTATCAAGTCCTCTTGAAGACTAGTTATTGTTTATCTTGAAAATATGTATGCAATGGGTTGTATCTGCTTGGGAAGCGACATTTTTTTTTGTTTTGCAATGTCTGAGCATATTGCTTGTGATGCATATCACATTTTAGTTTTAATGCTTATTAAATAATAAAAGTGTTTCTGTCTCTAATAAAAAAAGAAAAAACTGGAAGCCTTACATCACAAAGAAAATTATAGATGTTCTTTTTTGTGAAGGGGAGTAATACAGGGATAGTGTGAGAATGGAGTGGGGTTTTACCTGCAGTGTAGTGTGATTGTAGCCTGGTTTTCCTAGAATGAGGGCCCCATATAAGTAAGTAGTGGGTTAAGGCTTGGGAGGCTTCCATTGCCAGGCAAAGAATTTTATCCCATGGAAAAAAGAGAGTCAATGTAATTTTGAGCAGGGAAGAGGCATGGGTAAAGACATTATTTTAGGGAAAGTAACCTAAAAGTTGTATACAAAGTTTACTGAAAAGGTAAAGACTTGAGAGTTCCACAAACCAATTAGGAGACTATTGGAATATTCACATAACGTAAGTGCTCTGAGAGATCTTCCTCTTTATAAGGCTAAAGACACCCTGTAAAAATACAGATGATGGGGGCGACTGGGTGGCTCAGTCGTTAAGTGCGTCTGCCTTTGGCTCAGGTCATGATCCCAGGGCCCTGGGATCGAGCCCCTCATCGGGCTTCCCGCTCAGCGGAAAGCCTGCTTCTCCCTCTCCCACTCCCCCTGCATTCCTTCTCTCACGTGTCTCTGTCAAATAAATAAAATCTTAAACAAAAAAAAATACCAATGATGATATTCTAACAGCTCATGAAATTCCACCAGGCTTTCCATCCTCCACCTCAGACCCATTTCGTCAAGTCTTATGTTCCCTGTTTCCACCATGTTGCTTCAACTTAGATTCTCACACTCTGTCTAGCACCTTAATGCAGGAGTCCTAGTTGGGGTAGCAGCCTGATCTCAATCTGGGCCTCACCACAGGAATCTACCTATTAAGTTATGCTTGGCAACCTCCACCAGTCCATCCTACCCTCATATTTAAGAAACCAGCCTGAGTCCAAAGTTTTAGAGTCTTGCTAATCTGAGGGTGAATCAGAAAAAAGGAATTGTGACTAATTCGATGTGGAGACAAAGGAAAGAGAAAAGCTAAAGCTGACTTAGATAATTCAAACATAATTCAAACATAAGACATGTGTCTTGCTGGCAGACAGAGATGGGGAAATAAGTGTCAGGGGAAAATGTGAGGAAACAGCAGGGTGTCAAGAGCTGAGCCCACATTCAAAATCAGGAGAAAGAAATACCAGCAAGGAAATAGAGGACTGATAGAGGCAAGAAGGCATTTAGAAGTGAAAGCTGAGGAAAGAAAGAATCAACACTTAGAGGCACTGAAAACAGTGAAAAGGTCAACAAGAATAAGAAATAATGAATCCCCTCCTTTTTCTAAGAGTTTAATTTCCCAAAATATTGTTTGTTGGTTTAACAGTAGATAATACAGCAGTAGTCTTAAAACAAAATGATTATTAGTTCCAACACTATTTCACATCTTAAAATGCATCTCCACTGGAAGCTGCATGCATTAGTTTAGCTCGTTTTAAAAAGTTTAAATATAGGAGCACCTGGAAGGCTCAGTTGGTTAAGTGTACAGCTCTTGATTTGGGCTCAAGTCATGATCTCAGGGTCATGGGATTGAGCCCCACATCAGGCTCCACACTCAGCAAGGAGTCTGCTTGAGGATTCTCTCTCTCTCCCCTTCCCTCTCTGCCCCTCTCCCCACCTCAAATAAATAAATATATCTTTTTTAAAAGCTTAAATATATATATCATATAATCAAAGTAATAATATATATGAAATGACTTCAAGTATTTTTTCCCAAATAAAATAAATTCAGACTTTAGTATTTTCACTAGACTACTAAAAACACATCCATTTTGTCTGTTGGAGATTTCAGTTTTTCTAAGATCTTTCTTCAAACCATCTGGTTTTAATGACTTGAGCACTCTGCTTAACCTATTGTTTCTCTCTCCGCTTGAACTTGTTTCTTCCACAGCTCTCACAGACAGCTATATCTTAAATATATGTCACAAATAAATTGAGGTCTGTTTTCTAGAGTCAGTCTAAATTAAGCATGCTAAAGATTGGTACATTTCAAATGTTTGTTTCAAAAAGTCTCTGTATTCCTTTCCTTTTCAGTATTTTGGACTCTCATTGTTTAATCTAAAGGACTAAACTAATTATGGCTATTTCCTATGTTTTCATTATTTCTATTTATGGTATACTATATTACTGTCAAGTATGCCATCTATAATATTTAGACAAATACAATGCTAGAATTTCCCTTTTTAAATGTAATATAGTTACATTCCCTTGCCTATAAATGTAATTTTTATTATCATGTTTACTAAAGCATTTATATTCAAAATAATTGATCTGCCACTATACATTGGATTTTTAAGTCCTTTTCAGAAAAAAAGTACAGGCAAAGTGTGAACTTTGCCCCAACCCAAATTCCCATTTTCTCTTTAAATGTTCTTATAGCCTCAGAGAAACATGAAGCCAGAACAACACATCAAATTCTGCACTACCTCTTGAAAAATAGTAATAATAACTACCTTTTGTTGGGTGCCACTGTGTGCCAGGCAATAAGCTAGGGCTTTACATAAACTATGTTATTTAACCTTCACTATTTCTTAGTAGAGAAGGTAACATCATTCTTATTTTACAGAAGAGGTAGCTGAAGCTCAAAGAGGCTAACATTGTGCTCAATAACACCACCAGTAATGAGTGAAAACAACATTCAACCTAGCTTTGCCTGACTTCAGAGTCCATGCTTTCTATTATACACACACCCTTCCCTACAAATCCTACTAAAATTTGAAAAATAGTTATAAATACCCAGTGTAAATATATTTGAATATTGTTGTAATTTTTAAGTATCAATTATATTGGCGGATAATACTAAAACAGCCACAATTATTAACCTGAATTTACTTAAGTAAACACTTCTAAATAAGTCGTATTAAAAATTGTAGAGTTCATCAGACCTTCAAAGATGTAATTTAAATATTTGAACAAGCTTATCAAATTATTTTAAATCAAAAATTTTCTCTACCATCCAGTGGAGTAGATATTTTCATTATGTTTGCTGTAACTTATCCTCTCTATAAAATTAGATTACAAAGCTGCTTAAAAAGTATCTGTGTCCTACTGTAATCGGCATGATGTTCTGCTCAATGTTGGCACTCTGTTAATATTTAATAATAAAGGGATTTAAACCACAGAAACAAGCAGAGAGAACTAACTAGCATTCAAACTAGAACAACAGTCCCAAAAAGCATTCAGCAGAAAATTAGTACATGAGAATGGTTCAAGCAAAAACGTGGGGAGGGGGGAGGAGAATGGGAAAACTGGCAGTTTCAACTGAAGTACCCAAGATACAATAGATTAAAAAATCTAAAGCAACATTCTAGACCAAGATGCAGTTTTCAATAAAAATAATCAAGAATCAATGCTATGATTTTATTTTTTTTTAAAGATTTTATTTATTTATTTGACAGAGAGAGCACAAGTAGGCAGAGAGGCAGGCAGAGGGAGAGGGAGAAGCAGGCTCCCTGTGGAGCAGGGAGCCCGATGCGGGACTCAATCCCAGGACCCCGGGATCATGACCCAAGCCGAAGGCAGCCGATTAACCAACTGAGCCACCCAGGCGCCCAATGCTATGATTTTAAAATATCCTTACCCACAAGGGAGATAGTTTGCATGTCATCAATTTTAAGACTCATTTCTGTCACATTTTAACATTTCCAAAGTCAGATATGTCTTATGCTTGATGGCATATCATAATTGTCAACATTGTTTTCTTTCTTAGTGGTTTATAAAATAAATGGTGCATTTACAGTACATTGTGTTGTAGCCAGCATCCAAGATGGCTCCCAATGACCCCCACCTCCTGGCATTCACAGCCTATGTAGCCCCCTCCCACAGTGCACCAGATGTGGGCTATGTAATGAATAGAATATGTCAGAAGTCATAGCACATCATTTCCAAGATGAGGTTATAAAAAATATTGCTGTTTTGTCTTGGTCTCTCTCTCACACCACTTACTTTGGACTTTGGGAAAAGTCATGAATTCTATGGATAGCTCACACGGTATAGAACTGAGTCCTTTTGTTAACAGCCAGGAAGGAAATGAAGCCTCTTGCCAACAACCTCATGAGTTAGCCATCTTGGAAGTGAGTCTTCTAGCCCTAGTCAAAACATCAAGTGACTGTAGCCTGGCCAATACATTGACTGACTACAACCTCAAGAGAGACCCTAGCCAAAATGACTTTGCATTGATCCAGAATTCCTGACCCTCAGAAACAGTGTGAGATAATTTATTATGCAGCAATAGATAACTAATATAAAGGATCTCTTAGATTCAATGAAATAGAACGAGAGAATCTGTAAGAAGGATTTTTTTAAAGGGACCCTTTAAAGTACTATATGTCCACTCCACACCATTATCAAAGAGTGCTGAGGAGGATGAAGAGGTGCTTCCCCCTCATTTCAAATCTATGAAAGGGACTTTAATGGTTGTAATCAGAGAGGATACGGGGAGCCTGGGTGGCTCAGTTGGTTAAGCATCTGCCTTCGGCTCGGGTCATGGTCCTGGGGTCCTGGGATCAAGCCCCGCATCAGGCTCCCTGCTCTGCGGGAAGCCTGCTTCTCCCTCTCCCACTCCCCTGGCTTGTGTTCCCTCTCTAGCTGTCTCTCTCTGTCAAATAAATAAATAAAATCTTTAAAAAAACAAAAAAAAGAGAAGATAATATATGACCCCTGGAGGTGAGCACACAAAGTGAAATGGAGGCTTACTCCCACCTACCAAAGCCAATAAGCAAGAAATCAGAGTTGGCACCCATAGGCAGGAAAAAGGGAGCAGTGGCCACCTTGGCTTGGCCTCAAGACCCTCAGTTTGTCAGGCCAAAGAATATATACATATATTCCAAAGTGTAGATGTATTCCAGAGGTGGGCCACCTGAAAAGAAAATGGCCTGCAGCCATTTACACTTGGCAAGAAGACGACCTTGAAGGAGTGAGAGGGCTCAACAGACTGAATCTGTATGGAACAGATAACCATAAAACCAAGGCTGAGAGCAAAGAAAAATAGAGCATCACTGACTCTGTCAGAAAAGATGCAGGGAAGCTTCCAAAACACCCAGGAAAGAAAGATCCAGCATTAGACATCTGCCAAACCCCCAAAACATAAAGCCATGCTATGGCAAGGCAAATTAAGAACTTTCTGCTTCCGGGCGCCTGGGTGGCTCAGTTGGTTAAGCGACTGCCTTCGGCTCAGGTCATGATCCTGGAGTCCCGGAATCGAGTCCCGCATCGGGCTCCCTGCTCGGCGGGGAGCCTGCTTCTCCCTCTGACCCTCCCCCATCTCGTTCTCTCTCTCTCTGTCTCATTCTCTCTCTCAAATAAATAAATAAAATCTTTAAAAAAAAAAAAAGAACTTTCGGCTTCCATTTCCCTCCCTCCCTCCTCCTCCCCCTACTGAGGGAGGATCTTGTAAGAGTAGCTAGCTAGAGAGAAATGCTACCCTGCAACTAGCCCCTGCTAGGAGAGAGAACAATATTTAATTACTGACCTAAGATGTTGTTTCCAACTTAAAGTAAATCAAAGATTTTATTACTAAGTGACCAGAAAATTTGGCATTATCAAATTTTCATCCAGGGGCTAGGGAAATACATCTCCCTGAAAAATTTTCAGAGAGATGCATTTGTTTTGCATTCCACAAGTTGTGCTGGTTAAATATACCGATTTCACAAGTTTAGGAAATGTTGCATACTAAAGCCTCCTTTTAGGAATACATAAAGTGTCTGGGAAACACATCAGAAAAGTTGTACGCTGAACTTTCTTTAATCCTATGTACCCTCAACTTATTTAAACCTGGATCTCTTTCTGTTCACTTACCATCTACGTTCTTGTGCAAGTCACTTTGTCCAATTCAGCCTAGTTTTTTTCCCCATCGTTAAAATAGAGATAACAACAGTACCCACCTCATATGTCATTTGAAAGAATGAAGTAGTTAAAGGAATGTAAAGTACTCAGCACATAATAATAAGTATTCGATAAATGTTGGGAAAAGGAAAAAAAAAAAACATCTGCAGAGAGTCAGTACATAGTTTTTCATTTTTTTTCAACTTGATCACTTTTTTCAAGGAAAATATCAAAGCTGCAATAAATGGTCAAATGTGGTTTTCAAATCAGTGAAAACTGTCTATGTCACCCTCACAACTCAAAACTGTGTTAACAGCTGGGTGTGTAGGACTCTCCTAATGTCTGGTTTCTCACAGTTGCCCTTTGTGAAGCTACATTCATATTCCGATGGATCAAAATTATCCCTTCTTTGTCTCATCAGAATTTTCCTTCCTTCAGAGCTGCCAGGGAATAGGTGGTCTTTGAACTGCTTACCAACAGAAACTGTCTTATTTATCTCTCAATCTACAATACCTACCTAAATCCTATTACATATATCAGGTGCCCAAAGAATAATTAAGGAAAGAAAAAAGAAAAGGAGAGAGGAAAAGATGACAGAAGAGAAAGAGGGTTAAGATGTTTCACCTGAGATGTGAAGAACAGATTGCACAAAGTTCTCCAGTATATATTGACAGCTTAAAAAGTTGAAACTAATTTACATAAACAAATCTCTTATTTCATATTTCTCCCTTGAATATGTTGTAAATACTCTACTTCTTATACTCTACTTCTGTTTTTTTGTTTGTTTGTTTAAGATTTTATTTATTTATTTGACAGAGAAAGATTGAGAGAGCAGGAACACAAGCAAGGGGAGTGGAAGAGGGAGAAGCAGGCTTCCCGCCGAGCAGGGAGCCAGATGCAGGGCTCCATCCCAGGACCCTGGGATCATGACCCAAGCGGAAGGCAGACACTTGACGACTGAGCCACCCAGGCACCCCTCTACTTCTGTTAATTTACTGACTACCCTAAAATGTTTTGGTAGACTATTGTCCTTTATGATACTTTTGATAGCATCCTGCATCTTCTTTAAAAATATTAAATATTCATACTACATTTGGCATCTGATAAATTCCAATATCCACAGTCTTTGCTGATCTGATTTTATACTTTGGTATTTTTACTGGTTCTTGCACATGGTTCTGCATATATTTTATGATTTTTATTATCTGCTCATATGCATAGGAATTTTATCTGCAGGATTTCATTGAGGCCTGAGGTTATAACTAATTCCTCCAGAGATTTGTCTTTGATTTTTGCTTGGGGTCCAGAAACACTGAAATCCTGAGAACACTTTAGTTTTCAGTTTTAGTCCATAATAGTATGGATTTGGGGAAAAAAAAAATCTATGTAAAGGCTAGTCTCATGGAGACTTCTCAAGGGACACATTTTATCCTGCTTCCCACAGACCCAAGGCAGAGACAGGCAAGAATGCCTACCCTCCAGGAGGCAGGGGTTTTTCTTGTCCATTCACTGAAGATGTGGAACATCTAGCTTTGTGGCCCAAACTGTCACTTCATACAAATCCCATAATTGGTCTCCCATACATTTTTCACAGCTCATTAAATGATTCTGATTATCTCTTGCCCTTCTGATTCATGGCTTCTTGTCATTTCAACAATCTTCCTTATTTTCCAAATAGGTCATCTAAGCATTAATTTTTTAAAATTTTATCCAGGACCTGTAGATCTTCTTTACAAGAAGGGTTACTCCAGATATCTGGTATGCCATATTATCAGAAATAGAAATACCCGAATCTCTAAATAGTAATATTTCTGGCACTTCTGCATAATAGCAGGCAGTGTTGAAGAAACTGTTCTCACTGAACTAAAATACCAGCAACCAGACACCCTCCTTTTCTATTTTTGCATGGGATGGCCTTTCTTCTGAACACAGTGGATCACAGTATTGAGGAAATGGGAATGATAGATAGATAGATAGATAGATAGATAGATAGATAGATAGATAGATAGATAGACAGATCTTTCCTCATTTTTTCACTTAGCAATTATGACCTGTTTCTCTGTCATGAAAAAAAAAATGCTGTGTTGTTTCAAAAATGGCATAATAAAGAGTCCTTCCACAATGTAAGGCTAAGGAATTACTTCTTAATATTTCATTATTCCTTTTTTTAACACAAATTGTCCTCACATAAATTTTCTTCATGCAGAAGGTATATTAATAGTAACCAGAATGCAGCCCAATACTAGTATTTATGTACTAAATGATAAGGAAATGGCTGTGCATCATTGTTATCTCCAAATAGACTGTGGCTTCTTTTTCATTTGTCAATATGCAAATTTTACCAATCATTGGATTTGTTCTATACATTAAAGAGCATTTACCAAGATTTCTGTGGTTTTGGTTTTTTGTTTTGTTTTGTTTTTGTCTTTAGCTTGGAGGACTTCTGAGGAAGGAATCACTATATATGAATAATAATATTATCATTCAACAAGGATTTTTAAAAAACGGCTTTCCTCCATTTTGTATATTATCAGTATTTTTTTTTGAAAGATTATCTGGGCCTGCCACTTGCTTCCTCAGCACAATTGAGCATATAATTACTATGTAAATTTGGATTTCCACATGCTTCCAGAGGAACATAAACCATTTGGTATTAGAGATTTCAAAGCATTAATCATTTGGAATATGGTACATTTGACTTAATCTGTAAAATGAAGATAATTCTTATCTGCCTTTCAGGGTTTAGTATTAGGATTAATTAATTTTGGATAAGCAATTCAAACATGAAAAGCGTTACATAAATAAAAGTAAGTCCTAGTATTATTAAAGCAGAAATTATTGAGTCAAACTGCAAAGCAGCACAGAGATATCTTTTCTGTTTATTATTGTTATTCTGTTGTTATGATTATTGTTATTATCATGTTATTTATCAGATCATTATCTAATAATTTCTAGATCAAAAAATATAAGACAACAAATAGACCTTTTTTCAAGACCTGACACAGAGGTGTTTTCCTTCCTTCACAAAAGTAGTATTAAGCATATGATTACTATTAAGTCTGTGATTCTCTAATACAGTGATATTAACCTATTTCAAAATATATCATGATATGGCTAAGACCACTGAAATTTTTTTTGGTTGGGAGAGAACTGGAAAAAAGTGGTAAGTCTCTTTTATGAATTTCTTTTTTTTTTTTTTAGATTTTATTTATTTAGAGAGAGAGCACGTTCCTGTGAGTCGGGGGAAGGGCAGAGGGAAAGGGAGAAGGAGGGAGAAAAAATCTTAAGCAGACTCTGCACTGAGCAGGATCCCAACATGGGGCTCCATCTCACACCCTGAGATCATGACCTGAGCCGAAACCAAGAGTCATACGCTCAACCAACTGAGCCACCCAGGTGCCCCTATTTTAGGAATTTCTTGCTTAAAATAAAAGAAGTCAGATATATATAGATAATAGATTTACCTTTAAAGTCAATTCCCAAAACTAATGAAGAAAGAATGCCTTCCATTTTATTTAAGGAATTACAGATATCCTACTATACAACCATGTAGGTTCCTGGTTATATAAAAAAAATACTGAAGAAATAGTTTTTGATTGAAAATCCAACATTCTGTAAGAAGAGAGGGAAGAATAGCATAAAACATAAAACTGATCTCTGTTATTAAATGGTTCAATGGCTCTTCACTTTCTACAGCAAGAAGTATAAATTCATCAGTATAGCATTAAAGTCATTTTTCTACTGCCTATTTCTTAAACCTCAATCATTCCGTCACTCAACCAACAATTTTTAACAATTATTCATTGAGCAACTACCACGTGCCAGGACCTTGATTAAGTGCTCAAAATAAAAGGAGGGAGGGAGAAAAAAAGAAAATTCCTGACAGCACAGAAATTAGACTCCAGCAAGAAATATAGATAGTTAACTAAACCTAATCTGAGGGGTGGAAAACCTGTCCCCAAAGAAGGGAGATTTAAGCTAAGAACTGAAGAAAAAGAATTATCCAGGCAAAGTTGTAGGAGCACTAAGAGGGGCAGCTGACCGTCTATGTGAAGGATCTAAGGGAAACAGGGGCCTGACACAGGAGTGGAAAAGAAAGGAAGTGGCTGGAGATGGGGCTTATAGGAGTAGGCAAGAGCCCAGATTAGAGAAGCCTTGTAAACCAGTTCAGTATCTTATCCTCAGAGCAACAAGAAACCGTGAAGTATGGGAAGCCATAGTGTACTTTTCACATGTGGCCTTTTTAAAAAATCATTCTGGCTATTGTATAGAGAACAAACTGACAGGGACAGGAATGAAAACCAGGCTATTATTGTTAGAACAGTATTATTGTTGCAATGGCTTAGGCTAGAAATGAAAGTGGGGAAAAAAAGTAAGAGGAGTAAGAGAAGGAGGGAAGAAGGGAGAAATGGGTGAAGGGAAGAAAGAAAAGAAAAGAAAAGAAAAGAAAAGAAAAGAAAAGAAAAGAAAAGAAAAGAAAA